>NW_026849343.1:0-7616 GCF_030867785.1 Colletotrichum acutatum | reverse complement strand
TAAAGGTGCGCATCTTGCTCCGTCTCCCAGGCTTGTTGGTTGCGGGCAGCACGGTATGCTCTGTGGGCCTCTGCGCATTCCTCCGTCCACCAAGCCGCGCCTTTACCATGTTTTCCTCTCTTCTTGCCGACCGCCTCAATGGCTCGGGAGAAGAGCTCGACGATGTGACTTGCCTGCCCGTCCAGGTCTTCCGGAGTAGGTTGATCCCCCAGATTGGGCATCGCAGCTAGCCCCCCTTCGATCAGGTCTCTCAGCCGAGGCAGCGCCGAGTCGGGCACTGACAGTGGCCGTGGCTGCGGGTGGCCCTCTCCCTGTGACACTGGGCGTTTGAATAGTGGTATGACGGCCACGATGGCCTCGTGGTCAGCTCCCGGGTGTAGCTGTGGGCTGACCTGCGCGTGCGCAAAAGGGATATTAGAGAAAGCCAGGTCCAGGACATGTCCGCAATCCTGGGTTGCCACCCCAACTTCGCTGATAAGAGAGAGATTGTGGCCGTCTGCCCAGCCTGCAATGTCATCTCCCCGGTTCCCGTTCCTCGTCCCGGGCTCCCAAGAGTAGTGATGCGCGTTGAAGTCACCCGCGATCAAAGCTCGCTCCGGGGGTTTGAGTTCTAGCAGTATCCCTGTTGTGCGGCTGTGGGGGTCGCGGGGTTGTCTGTACACGTTGACGATAGTCGTCGTTTTGTCGACCACCAGCCACAGTACGTCTCTCGTGTGGACAGGCCTCTGCTGCTCCACCGTCATCCCTATCCCTTTGCGTGTGTAGGTCAATACTCTTGGTCTGGTTCCTTCGCTGTCCCAGAAGTCGACCGGGACGAAAGAGTCGAAACCCGGGTGCGTGTTCAGTTGCACGTTTCCGTCCTTCCAGCCCGTCCAGGGTTCCTGGACGAGGACCACATCTATCTGAGCCTCCCAGCAGAGCTGCAGGAAAGCCGTGTGCGCCGGGGAGATCTTTCCGACGTTGCCCTGCGCAACGCGTAGCATCCGTGGGGTCGCCGCTCTCGGCTTACGTCTCCGAGTCGAGTTCGAGGTGGGTGTAGGCATTCGCGACGTTGTAGTTTGGCTTCTGTGCTGCCCGTTGGCTCCTGCTTGGCATGGGTAGCACGGGACGGTCGATGGAGGTGTTGTCGGGGGAGTCTTCGCCTTCGCCTTCGTCCGCCTCGTCTTCATCCATGCTGCTGCTGTCAGTGCTTCCGTCACCGAGGCAAACGATCGAGCTTGCGGAGGGCGTTCTCGTGCGCGCGCGCTTGGCGCCGGGTTGCTGGTTCTGGCTGGTGGAGGTAGGGACGCCTGCCGCCTCCTGGCTACTGTCGGATCGAGTAGCCTTGTACAGAGTGTCCGATGCTTTCTGGCCGGCCTTCCGGATCCGAGCCCGCTCCTTTCGACCGGGAAGGGAGACGACGCCGTTTACGACCGAGGGCCTCGCTGGGCAGTCTGTGTGGCCGGCTTGGAAGGGGCCGCAGCAGTTGGGACACTGGGGCCTGGCCATGCAAGGTCCCGTTTCGTGTGAGTCGGAAGGTCTTCCGCAGTTGCTGCAAGTCGGTCGTCGTCCGCAGAACCGGTTGGCGTGGTAGCCCTGGCAGCCGGGGTCATGTCGGATGAGCGTCCTTCGTTTTTTGATGGGCAGAGATCTGCCGCTTTGGTTGAAGAGCCTGAAGGGCGTGACCTCTGATGTGAATGATATGAGCCAAGATATTTCGTTCGTGACTGGGTTGGGCCCAAGGCGGGACGGTCGAGCAAGGACAGGCTTCTGTCCTGTCTGTGCGAAGACCTCATCTTCAACGAGTGTGGCTGGGTCCAGGACGTCCCCGCCAATGCTGTGTAGTTTTGTTGGGCATCGCGGCACAACGTATGTGTGCCACTTGATAGGCGTCTCGACTTGGTGGGCGCCGAGGCATTCCGCCAGCTTTGCCTTACTTGTAAGTAGTCTTTCCTGTATTTGCTTGTTTCGCGGCTTCAGAGAGTAACCTGTGCTGATATGGTAGACGTGGGGAAGGTCCGCTAGCCCCAGGCCAACGGCCTTACAGACGATCTGTCGTACGGCGAACGGTGCGATCTTCCGAGCGGCCGCTAAGCTTTCTTCCGGGACGCGGGCAAAGATGCGGAGGTCCTCCTTCGGCTGCGCCTGCGGCTGATCCTCGGCGGGGAGTGTGGCCTTCGGGCGGGCAGAGCTCTGGCAGCTCTGGCCGCTCCGGGTCGCCGCAGTGGTGTTGCCCGCCATCGGTGCGACGACAGCCGCCCAACTCCGGGCCGCTATTGGGCTTGTCTCGTGATTGATCAGTCTCTTGAGGGTTTGAATGACATAGGCAGTGGCTTCTTTCGCGATCTGCTTTCTAGAACCGTCAAAGCTGGCGACAACGCTGTCGACGGACCGTGCAATGGTCAGAAAGACGTCTTTCCGTGCCTCGTACTGTCTAGCTTCTTCTGCAAGGGCTGTCAAGACGGACCCTGTGGCAGATCCGCTCGGAGCAGATGCGGTAGAGGCTGCGGGCCCCTCGGCCGAGGTAGGGGCGTCGGTGGTGGCATCAAGCTGGCTTCCCGTTAGGCTGGGCCGGGTCGGCTGTGCCTCGGCGTCGCGGCGTCGCTTAGCTCTTGAGGTGGGGTTCGGCTCCGGAGGTGTCCCGGAGCCTGGTTCGGGGTCGGCTTGGTCGGCCGACATCAGTCCGGTGCCCGACGGCGGCTGTGAGGCCATCGCGGATGCGGGCTCCGGCAAGGGGAGGTGAAGAGTTTTCGGCTGTTAGTAATTTGGTGGTAGGCTCACTCATTCACTAACAGCAGATGCCAAGAAAAATTAGGCGAGAGGGAAGTTGTGTTCTTTAGTCCTGACGGCGACTTGAGCTGATCGCTTTCACAGAATCTCGTGCTCCCAAAGGCAGGACCCGCAAACTGGCTTTCGTTCCTCGGTGTAGGATTTGGCGCGGTCCTGATCGGTATGGGCTTTACCAAGAGCTGGGGTGCTATGGCAGTCTGCCGAGCTCTTTTGGGAATATTGGAAGCAGGTTTTCTACCAGGTAATACGGTCACCTTCCGTCAAATTTTGACACAAAGTCTCGCTTATGGGAAGAGAGCCTAACATTGGAAGTTTAACAGGCTGCACCTACCTTATCACTTGCTGGTATACGCGCTTTGAAGTGGGAAAAAGACTTTCCGCTTTCTGGATCCTGTCTGTCCTTGCTAGCGGGTTTTCTGCAATCTTTGCATATGTCCTGACTCTTCTCCGTGGAAAGAGTGGACTGAACGGCTGGAGCTGTAAGTTGAGAGCTTGGCGAACCTATTGAAAGCAGTAGTGTTGTGCTCATCAGATTTAACAGGGATCTTCATCATCGAAGGCGCAATTACCATGGTTGTGTGTGCTTTGGGCTGGTTCATCATCATCGACTTCCCGACACAAGCCGGCAAGTTCCTGAAGCCAGCGGAGCAAGAGTTCATCATTGCCCGTATCAACCAAGATCGTGGCGACGCTGAGGAGGATCACATTAATTTGGCCAAAATTCTGCATCACCTCAAAGACTGGAGACTGTACTTTTGGGCGTTCAATCTCATGGCTTCGACGCTTCCCGGATACGCCTACTCCTACTTTCTCCCAATCATTCTTCGCAACGGTATGGGCTTCAGCAGTACACAGGCTCAACTTCTTTCCGCGCCTCCCTATGTCCTAGCAGCGGTTGTAGCCTACATTTCCGGCTATCTTGGAGACAAGTACAAGATTCGAGGGCCCATCATTGCAGTCCATCAAGCTTTGACTGCCGTCGGAATGCTGATCACCGTGTACGGCAAAGCTAATGGTGCTCGCTACTTTGGAGCGTTCCTTGGTATGTTGGTCTGCATGAGCCGGAGGTGATTGTGTACCATGACTAACTTTACTCCTACTTGCAATAGGCATTGGGTTTCTTCAGTTTTGCGTCCCGGGCGTGCTGACCTTCCAAGCAAACAACATTACTTCGCATTCAAAACGTGCTGTCTCGAGCGCAACATGTCTCATTGGAGGCGGCCTCGGTGGCATCATCGCAAGCACAGCTTTCATGTCAAAAGAAAGTCCTCACTACACTGTAAGTTGATACAATGCCGGAATCTGTTTGGACACATTGTTTTCTGACTAGCTCTCTCGAAATCTAGACCGGCATCTGGACAACCTTCGCCATCTCTATGGTTAGCATTGCGATGATCATCATCATGGATATCTACTTGTGGCGCTGCAACAAGGCAGCAAAAGCAGGGCATCGCAGGAATGAGGGTTTGGAAGGCTGGCTGTATACACTGTGATACGTTAAACACCTGGCTTACCCTAGCTTGATATTCTCAATCGACTTCTGTCGGGTATGATGCAGCCAGGTCTCAAGCTGTAGGCAGATCTCGACTGAGTTTGCATGTTTCTCAAGTACTTTACCTGATAATATAAAGCGGTTGTGTTTCTCTTGATGTTTGCTCTTTGTTAGGGTCTTTGACCAAATGACAGGAGTTGTCAATTTTTTTTCAGGGTACATTGAGCCTTGAATATTGTAGGTGGGTTCTCTTTCATTCTTGTTAAGTCTTTAACAGCATCATGTCGGCTTCGGTTGCCTTGCGGATATTGCTTGTCTCAATGTTCAGTGTTGTACCATGCCTTGTTGTCCCAATGGTGTTAGACTTAATCAAAGTACTCAACTCGTCTTCACATCGCGTATATATTCAGTAAATCCTTCGGCCTTCTTCGTGTCCAAGTCTGAAGCTCTCAACAGCTCCCAAATATCGTTGACTAAATCCACAACAATCATACTTCCAGATCAATCGCCATAACCCAATCCACTCGCGACATTACCGCCGAAACTCCTCACTCAGGAAAATGTGTCAAGAAACCGAGATCTTGATTGTCTGTTGCACAGAGAATTGCCTATCTGAGAAGAACGGCATCCGCCTTCCGCTCCTGCGTCTCACGCCCACTCCAGAGCCTCTTTACTACCTCTGCGAAAAGGCAAAGGAGATGGGATACCGCACAAACGGCACTCTGCTTGGCCTTCCTCTCATGACGATCTATCCAGATGAGTGCCCCGATGTGGCAAGCGCTAACACATTCCAGCTATGCCTTTCCCACGCCGTCTCGCGCAAGACTTCGCAGCGCGCCGGCTTTCTCATCCAATGCAAGGAATGTTGTAACGCAGGCCATGCCCAGAACCATACCCTCAGCGACCGTCCAGGTAACTTCCCTGAGTTCCATAACCGTCCACGGACTCTTACCGCTGAGTCTTCCACTGAGTCCTCAACAGAGTCTCCCCCTAAGGAGAAATATTTTACCAGTGACTGGACCTGTTGCGCGGTTGGCGAGTGCAGTGACGATGAGCTGTGTGAGTACCGCGTGGCTGCTATCCTGTGCGGGATGTCGACGCAGTCCCAAGAGGCCGAGAGGGAAATTATTGACACATGCAACCAAGAGACAGATGCGGGATACGACGGCGACGTCAGCGATAACTTCAACTAGCGGGATGTGTTAGGCATGCGTTTGGTGAGACACGATACCTCGGGACTCGGCGGCTGTTTGGTGTGGCATAACGTTTTTCCTGGAAAGTAGAATTTGAAGAATGGATGGTTTTCTGTTTAGAATAGATGCTTCGTTGTGTATACACTCTCTATTTGCTCTCTTGCCACAACGCCTTGTCTTTGTGTGCTTCAAAGAGGTAAGATTGTTGCGACTAGCTCACCGACCGATGCAACTAGATCTCAAGAATGACTGCACTGGCAGAGCCTGGTTGTAACCGCTGACAGCCATGGACGCTCTTGCTCTTGACATCCCCCACCATATTTTGTGAAATGATGTAGGATGAAATGACGGCTATCAGAGGGACAGAGAAGAGAAAGAAAGGCAGAGATAACGTACAGTTAGTTCAACCCACTCCGCGAGGCCGATGCCAGCACGGACATGGCGCGCGGGGAGGACTTGACGTGACAGCGAACTGACGTTGTAAACAGTGGACGCGCCGAGAATGCCGATGTAGTAATGGAGAGAGTCTTAGCGACGTCAGAGCACATGGCGGTGGATGATGCCCACTTGTCATGGGGGATCAGCGGCAGCGATGGGATGGCTAAGCTTTCAAGTTGGTTGGAATTTGGAGCAACGGCGTCTAACTATGAGGTCATCCGTCTCAGTCTACGAGTGCTGTCAAGCGCGAGTCTCGCGCAGCATGTTTGTCTAAGATATTGCCATCACGCGGAGCCTCCAGCGCACTAAAACTCGGTTGCTGCTTGGAATCCACGTCTCCCTCGGCTTCGTATTCTGGACGCATGGTTGTGCCTGTTGGTGGTGTTTCCTGTGTCAAAAAATAGAAAAGAAATTTTCGTTGGTGTAAAAAATTCATCGATAAAAGAAAAAGGGGCTCTGGGGTGACTCAAACAACCGGGACCATCCTGTAGCAAAATCCTCCGCCGCATTGGCATCTCATGTCAAGAGGTTCATGCGCTGCCATCTGACAAGTTGAACGCACAGAAATGGCGTTCGTGCTGGCGCAAGGGAGCGGCCCGAAGAACTCATGCACAAAGGCAAAAGGGGCCTGGCAAGCGAGCAAACTTTTGCAATAGCCTTACCTACTGGGGGCAGCAGGCAGGCAAGTGAGACTGGAAGGGATTCCACTCCCATTTGATGTTTCCTCCACTTTCTCGTGTCCGAGGCTCCGTCGTCTTTGAACATTCCCCCCATTCTTTGCGCCCGGCTAACCCGGCCACGCCGTCGTCTCGCGCCGAAAGCCAGATGACGAGGTTTTGTAGTGCCCCCCGTGCCACCTAGGCACCTTAGAGAGCCGAGCTAGACCACCTTGGCGAACTGCCGGCAGCCCACCACGCGGCCAGTTGCAGCCATTGATACCGTAACAAAGGCCCTGCAGGGTGAGATTGACGGGCCATGTCAAAAAACCCCTCTAACGGCTTCAACACTCTTTGATCACGTTGGTTGCCTTGAGAATTCCCTCGTGACTCGCGAACATGGCCGGTGGTGTGCAGCGCAGGGTGCCAAAGAGGAGAATGCCCTTCTTCAACCGACGAGAAGACCGCCGGACCATACGGCATGGTCCCATTCCCTGTGGAGTCGAGAAACGGGGCCCTTCGGTCACTTCGCCCTCAATGCGACGGCACCAAGTAGCCCAGCCCGCTGCTTACAGTGCTTAGCGAAGATGGTGCCTGGCATTGACCCTTTAAATTTGGGTTGGATGTGGTGGATCGCGGCTAGCTGTGCCCGAGGGATGCGTTCATCGCCCTCGTCGGTCTACGGGTCAGTTGCTGACGATTGACAATTGCCTTGATCTACGTCGGACTATTTGAAGTAGCTGATACCCGCACACTACTGCCTAGTCTCTTGAGAGGACTTTCGCGATGGTGTCGTCTCGTTTACCCAGCCCTCGGCCCTCAAGATGAGGTTTTCAATCGCCAGCATCATCGCCCTAATTACCCCGCTGACGCTCGCCGCCGACTCACTTGAGTACAAGGCAACACCAGCGGGACAGGTTATCAAAGATGGTGTCAAGCTGAGAATACTTCCTGTGGGTGATTCTATCACTGTGGGATATCTGAGCAGCGATGGAAATGGCTACAGACTCAAACTTGATGAGGACCTGTCTGGTATGTGCACTCACCGCGCATGAGAAGTTCAATTAT
>NW_026849342.1:0-7946 GCF_030867785.1 Colletotrichum acutatum | reverse complement strand
GTAAATAAAAAAAATTAATTAGATTTTTAAAATATACTTCTATTATTATATAAACTATAATTAAAATAACTAAGTAATATTATTATTAATAGCCTAATTTATATATAATAGTATAGTTAGCGAAAGTATAAAAGAATCCCCGTTTTATTTTAACTATAGATTTTAGTTAATAATATATAAAAAGTATAATAAAGACTATAAACTATAAAAGCAATAGTAAACGTTATAAAACTTAGAGAACTCTAAAAAAAAGCATTTCTAGACCTCGAATTTATATATTAACGTATAAAAAAAAACGTAGATAGATTAAAGATTAAAGGACTAACTTTAAAAAAGGGGATAGTGCCTATCTCTTTTGCTATAATATTAAAATAAAACGACTAAGTAATAAATTAAATTATAAAAAACTTAAACCTTTTAAAATTATTAAAAAAGTCTTATTAATTAACTACGAATTAAAACTCCTAAATATAATAAAATACTACTTAGTTTTTTATATTTTACTTTTTAAACTAGTATTTAAGGGTTTATATATAGAAGATTGTATTATTATAAAACTAAACGAATTAGAATACGAAATTAAAAAGATTATTAACTATAGAGTTAAAAACGAAATACGAGAATTTTTAATTAAATAAAAGAATTACGGATATAAAGAAAATATATAAGAACTTATTACGAACCTCTAGAACTCCCGATAGCTTTTTAAAGAATATTAAAATTAAAATTAAACTTAGAACTTTTAGTTATTATAACGTTTTAATTAACTATACTAAAAGTATTATTAAACTATACTTTATAAGCCGCTAAAGAAGTACTTTTAGTATTTTTAAAGAATTCTTTTAATATAATACGACTCTTTTTAAAAACTATTCTTTTTTATAAATAAAGACGTTTTAATTTAGATAATAATTTATTTAACTTAGCCTAAGCTTTTTAATAAGCCTTAGCTTTCTTTTATAACTCCGTAGCTCTTTTTTAAAATCGTAACTCCTCTATTTCCTTTTTATAATTAAAACGATTAAATTCTAATACTAAATAATTAACTATACCCAATTAGCTAGACTTAGTAAATAAGAAATATAATATTTATAAATATAAATAGTATCGGTAAAAGTATTATAAGAAATACTTAAGTAATAATATATTTTATAAATATTAGAATTAAAAAGAACTAAGTACCGAACGCTTTATAAGCGATAATTTAAATAAAATATAATTTTTATACTTTTATTAAAAAAACGAATAATACGTAATAGTTTATAACGAGACGTAGCTATTTAAAACTTTAATTTTTTAATTCGACCTAATATCGTATTAATATATTTTTAAATAGAAATATATTTAACGATTCTCTAATTTAAGAAAGGGCGACCTATTTATAAACTTAAAGGACTAGACTTTTAAAAAGAGGAGCTAATATTACGACTTAATATATATAATAAAGCCAGGGCCTGCCCTATAAGACCTATAGCGGCTACTATATTATATATATAAAAGTAGCGGACTTAAAATAACTCCTCTTAGGACAGAAGAACTATAAATAAATTACGTAACTACGATTATATAATAAAATAAAAAACGGACGCCCGTAATTAAATAGGATATACGATTATAATTAAATAGGACGGACGACCGTTCGGTAAATAGTTAAATAATAATAAATAAAAGTATTATAAAGGATATATTTAAAAACGAGACTTATATATAGTATAGATTTAAGCTGGGCTTAAAAATAAACTTTTTATAGCTTTTTTAATAATTAATTTAATATTAGATTTTATAATTACTTTTAGCTATCTTTACTAAGAACCCCTTTTAATAAAACTATAATTAATTACTAAAACCTTATTTATTTTACGATTTATAAATATAGCTTTAAAGAAGCTATCTACGATTATAATACTATTTACTTAGCCTTTATAGCCTTAACTTTTATTAATATACTTACTATGACTAAGCTAGCTATAACAACTAGCCTATATAAATAACTAAGTCTAATATAATATACTCTTTTTTATTAAGGGTTAGGGGACCCTTTATATAATCCTTTATATTTATAATATAGCTCGTATCCGAGGGGTTATTAGCTTTATAAAATATAATTTTTAAATTAGTATTAATATATTAAATTTTAATATCCGTACTAGCCCGGCTATTTATAGCGTTTATATTATTATTTAACTAGATTTTATATTATTAAAAGGTATTATACTACTCTTTTAGTATATTTATATTAACTATAATAACTAGGGTATTAAGGGGGCCTAAGAATTTATTAAGCCTTAGAGGGGGAGACTTATCGAGGGGTATTATTAAGTTCTCGTCGAAGTAGTTATTTAACTAGCCGACCGCTTAACTAGTTATTTAACTAGTTATTTATTTAGCTAGTAGTTTATATATTAATAGGTTTATTTAATAGTTTATTTAGTTTAAATCGAGTAGTTTATAAGTAATATAAGAAGTAATAAAGATAAAAAGAATTTTTATAAGCTTTAAAAAGTAATTAAATATTAGCCTTTTTAGCCCTTTTTTTAGAAACCTCTACGTCGTTATTAAAGTTTAGAACCTTTATAGTTAATGGCCGCCTCTAACCTTTATAGCCGACCTTTATAATCGACCTTTTTAATTACTGTTACTACGTAAATATATTACTTAGCTTATTATTAATAAATAATAGGGCAGCTTATCTATCCCGAATTATATAGTAGTTTTCGTATCGAAATTACTATACTAAATTAAGCGCGTATTTAAAGTATATTACGCGTATTATATAGTTAAAAAGTATACTATATTATATAATTTCTTTTAAAAGCCTAATCCCGTTAAAGTTGATCTTTTATATCTATAAAGCCGGAAAAAAACCACTATATATTACTAAATTATAATCTCCTTAATAAAGTAACCCGCCGGGGCCGTATTATATATTATATATTAAAAAAACTAAATATATTGCGCTCTAAACCTAATTACTAATTAAAATTAATTAATTTAATTATTTTCTCTTTTTTATTAATAGCTCCCGACCTTTTATTATTTTTAGCTAATTAAAAGGTAGGCTTTAATTACTTTAATATATATATAAAACCTTTTAATACTAGCTTATATAAATAGTTAAGTTTAATATAACATACTCTTTTTTATTAAAAGTTAGGAGACCCTTTATATAATTCTTTATATTTATAATATAGCTTATATTTAAAAAGTTATTAGCTTTATAAATCATAATTTCTAGATTAATATCGATATATTAAATTTTAATATTTATAAATAAACCCGGTTATTTATAGTACTTATATTATTATTTAGTTAGATTTTATATTATTAAAAGGTATTAAATCTTTTTTAGTATATTTATATTAATTATAATAGCTAGGGTATTAAGGGGGCTTAAAAATTTATCAAGCTTTAAAAGAGGAAACCTATCGAAGGGTATTATTAAACTAATAGTTTATATATTAATAAATTTATTTAATAGCTTATTTAGTTTAAATTAAGTTTATAAATAATATAAAAAGTAATAAAGATAGAAAAAATCTTTACGAGCTCTAGTATAAGTAGCTAAATATTAGCCCTTTTAGCTTTTTTTTTTTTTTAAAAAACTTTTATATTATTATTAAAATTTAGAACTTTTATAACTAAAAAAGGCTACTTCTAATCTTTATAACTAACTTTTATAATTAACTTTTTTAACTATTACCGCTACGTAAAATAGCTTATTTATCTCGATTTATATAGTAGTTTTTATATTAAAATTATTATACTAGATTAAATACGTATTTAGGGTATGTTATACGTATTATATAATTAAAAAATATATTATATTATATAATTTCTTTTAAAAGCCTAATCCCGTTAAAATCGATCTTTTATATTTATAAAGCTAAAAAATACCACTGTCTATATAAGCTAAAATTAAAAGTATTTTATAATAGTAGCGTTATTTTTAAATAATAATAATAAAAGTATCTCCGATATTATTATTATAAACTATTATTATTTAAAGGAACTTTAAACTTAGCTAAATAAACGGCTTATAAAGTAATAGTATTATATACTTAATATTATTATTAATTCATTTATAATTATAAAATTTATAAAAAAGAAAGTTCTAGCACGGTAGTTTAAAATAAAGTAATAAATGTTATTTTTATAAAAGAATAAATAAATAAAGTTAATATTAATATAAAAGTAAGAATATATAAATATATAGAGTAATAAGCGTAATAAAAGAGGTTTATATATATAAAGAGAGTAATATAATTATATTACTATATAAGAAGTTATTTATTTAATAAAAGGTCTAAGTAGGTAAAAAGACGCCTTTATATAGGCATAAAAACCTCTTATTAAGATATTTTATTATTTATTAATTATTATATAATTAATAAGTATATATGTAAGTGATTACGTAATCGAAGTACGTAATAACGTTTTAAATAAATTCTAGAGTATTCTATTACTTTTTAGTATTTTTATAGCTTATATAAGCTTATATAAGTAGTATTACCTATATAATTAATATATATACTAATCTATAGCCCCCCGATAGAGCAATTTACCGGGGCCGTACTATATATTATATATTAAGGAAACTAAGTATATTACGCTCTAAACTTAATTACTAACTAAAACTCTTAACCTTCCGCCGCTTTTAACTATTTAAAGGGCGAGTTTTATTTACTTTAACGTATATAAAACCTCTTAATATTAGCCTATATAAATAGTTAAGTTTAATATAATATATTCTTTTTTATTAAAAGTTAGAGAACCCTTTATATAATCCTTTATATTTATAATATAGTTCGTATTTAAAAAGTTATTAGTTCTATAAAATATAATTTCTAAATTAGTATTAATATATTAAATTTTAATATTTATATAAGCTTAGCTATTTATAATATTTATATTATTATTTAGCCGGATTTTATATTATTAAAGGGTATTATATTACTTTTTTAATATATTTACGTTAATTATAATGGCTAGGGTATCGAGGGGGCCTAAAAATCTATTAAGCCCTAGAGGGGGAGACCTATTAAAGGGTATTATTAATAAAGTAAGTTTTTATTAAAATAGTCGGTTAACTAATTAACCGCTTAATTAGTTATTTAATTTATTATCTATTTAACTAGTAGTTTATATATTAATAGATTTATTTAATAGTTTATTTAGTTTAAATTAAGTTTATAAATAATATAAAAATTAATAAAAATAAAAAAAATCTTTACGAGCTTTAATATAAATAGCTAAATATTAGCCCTTTTAGTTCTTTTTTTTTAAAAAAAAAAACCTTTACGTTATTATTAAAATCTAAAATCTTTATAGTTTAAAAAGGTGTTTCAAAGGTAAATTTACTTACCTTATTATTTGCCTTATTCCTTACATTACGTAAGCATATTATATACCATATTAATCTACAGTCTTTGTAGATTATTATAGGTATTGATTATGTAAGCAATACTGCTTATATAAGCTTACGTGAGCTATAGAAAGTACTAGAAGGTAACGGAATACTCTGGAATTCTCTTAAGGCAGTATTACGCACTACGATTACGTACTACGATTACGCATTTACTTACGTATACGCTTATTAATTATGTCATAATTAATAAGCAATGGAATATTCTAGTAGGAGGTTTTTATACCTATATAAAGGCGTCTTTTTACCTACTTAGACCTTTCGTTAAGTAAGCAACTTCTTATATAGTAATCTAACTATATTACTCTTTTTAAACATATAAACCTTAGTTATTACGCTTATTGCCCCTTATATTCATATATTCTTGCTTCTATATAAATATTCACTTTAGTCATTGTTTTATAAGAATAACCCTTATAACCTCGTTATAAGCTACCGTGCTAGAAAAGGCTATTTCTAACCTTTATAACTAACCTTTATAGTCGACCTTTTTAACTATTATTACTATATAAAAGGCAACTTATTTATTTTAAATTATATAGCGGTTTTTATATCGAAATTGCTATATTAAACTAAACGCGTACTTAGGGTATATTACGTATATTATATAGTTAAAAAGT
This sequence comes from Colletotrichum acutatum, assembly GCF_030867785.1. Taxonomy (NCBI): domain Eukaryota; kingdom Fungi; phylum Ascomycota; class Sordariomycetes; order Glomerellales; family Glomerellaceae; genus Colletotrichum; species Colletotrichum acutatum. Next base: position 1,904 of record NW_026849342.1, on the reverse strand, counting down.
ATACTATATTATATAATTTCTTTTAAAAGCCTAATCCCGTTAAAGTCGATCTTTTATATTTATAAAGCTAGAAAAAAAACTACTATATACTAATCTATAGAAGTTATAGATTAATATAATATATAATATACTTACGTAATCTAATAAATAAAGTAAATAATAAAATAAACAAATTTACTTTTATAATAAAAGTAAAAAAAGTAGAAAATAAAAGATAAATAGTTTATTAAAATAATAAGAGTATTTATTAATACTATATAAACTATATTAAAAATTACCTAAGTAGCTAGTATAAGTAGAACTTTAAAATAAATATATATAAATTAAAATTGAAAGTATATTAAATATTAGTAATATTAACGTTATTTCTAATAATAATAACGAGGGTATATTTAATATTATTATTATAAGCTATCATTACTTAGAGAGCTATAAACTTAGCTAAATAAATATAAGTTTATTTTATTAAAATAGTAAAAGTATTTATTAATACTATATAGTAGTTTTTCTTTTGGCTTTATAAGCGTAAAAAATCGACTTTAATAGGATTAGGCTTTTAATAAAAATTATATAATATAGTATATTTTTTAATTATATAATATATATAATATACCCTAAGTACGCGCTTAGTTTAATATAGTAATTTTAATATGAAAACCGTTATATAATTCGGGATAGGTAAGCTACCCTTTACGTAGCGGCGGTAGTTAAAAAGGTCGACCGTAGAGGTCGGCCGTATTTATTAATACTATATATAGTAGTTTTTTTTTTTTTTTTTTTAGCTTTATAAATATAAAAGATCGATTTTAACGGGATTAAGCTTTTAAAAGAAATTATATAATATAATATACTTTTTAACTATATAATATATATAATATACTCTAAATACGTATTTAATTTAATATAATAATTTTAATATAAAAACTACTATATAATTCGGGATAAATAAGCTATTTTATATAGCGGTAATAATTAAAAAAATTAACTATAGAGGTCGGTTATAAAGGTTAGAGGTAGCCTTTACTAATACTATATATAAATATTATATAAACGATTTCGAGAATTGCCTAACTGATTAATAAAAACAGAACTTTAAAATAAATAAAGTTTATAAAGTAATAGCGTTATATAATAATAATATTATTAAATAATTTATAATTAAGAATTTTACAAAAAGAAAAGTTGAAAAAGTAGAAAATTTAAAAAATAAATTATTAAAATAGTAGAAGTATTTATTAATTTATATATACATACTTTATGAATAATATTAAGAGTCGCTTAAGTAGCTAATAAGAGTAGAACTTTAAAATAAATATAAAATAGCCTTAGTAAATTATATTATTAAAGAGGTTATGCTGTTTTTAATCTTTTTATAGAGTTTTTAATCATAATAAATACTTAAAAAAGCCTGATCTAAAAAAGACTTTTATTAAAAGTAAAATAAACTGTAAATTATATATAATAAGTTAAAGTCACCCGCTTTTATTAAATGCTTTACAAAACTTATATAAAATGATTTTTTGAAAAAGATAATTGCTTAATATTACCTACTTAGGATGTACTGAAGTCTTAATTACTTAGACTTTTGCTAAACCCCAACCTGCTTTAGTAACACGAGAGGCGACTAAGAATGATGTACCTAGAGAAAGACATAGCCCTCCAAAAATAAACGCATATATATACTGACCCCCACCAGCCTTGATTAGAAGTCCGGCCAATGGAGGGCCGGTTAAGTTTGCAAAACTAATAATTGTGTAAACCATTCCCATCCTAGTGCCTGCCTTCTGGAGATCAGTTGTCAATGATGACAAAGCTGCTGGGAAGAGGCCCTGAACTGTAGCCCCAAAGATACCTAGGAGTGTAAAGATAACAGTTAATTTTGTTAAAACGAAATTTATTATCTA
>NW_026849341.1:0-8170 GCF_030867785.1 Colletotrichum acutatum | reverse complement strand
GTCGACCGGGACGAAAGAGTCGAAACCCGGGTGCGTGTTCAGTTGCACGTTTCCGTCCTTCCAGCCCGTCCAGGGTTCTGGACAGGACCACATCTATCTGAGCCTCCCAGCAGAGCTGCAGGAAAGCCGTGTGCGCCGGGGAATCTTTCCGACGTTGCCCTGCGCAACGCGTAGCATCCGTGGGTCGCCGCTCTCGGCTTACGTCTCCGAGTCGAGTTCGAGGGGGTGTAGGCATTCGCGACGTTGTAGTTTGGCTTCTGTGCTGCCGTTGGCTCCTGCTTGGCATGGGTAGCACGGGACGGTCGATGGAGGTGTTGTCGGGGGAGTCTTCGCCTTCGCCTTCGTCCGCCTCGTCTTCATCCATGCTGCTGCTGTCAGTGCTTCCGTCACCGAGGCAAACGATCGAGCTTGCGGAGGGCGTTCTCGTGCGCGCGCGCTTGGCGCCGGGTTGCTGGTTCTGGCTGGTGGAGGTAGGGACGCCTGCCGCCTCCTGGCTACTGTCGGATCGAGTAGCCTTGTACAGAGTGTCCGATGCTTTCTGGCCGGCCTTCCGGATCCGAGCCCGCTCCTTTCGACCGGGAAGGGAGACGACGCCGTTTACGACCGAGGGCCTCGCTGGGCAGTCTGTGTGGCCGGCTTGGAAGGGGCCGCAGCAGTTGGGACACTGGGGCCTGGCCATGCAAGGTCCCGTTTCGTGTGAGTCGGAAGGTCTTCCGCAGTTGCTGCAAGTCGGTCGTCGTCCGCAGAACCGGTTGGCGTGGTAGCCCTGGCAGCCGGGGTCATGTCGGATGAGCGTCCTTCGTTTTTTTGATGGGCAGAGATCTGCCGCTTTGGTTGAAGAGCCTGAAGGGCGTGACCTCTGATGTGAATGATATGAGCCAAGATATTTCGTTCGTGACTGGGTTGGGCCCAAGGCGGGACGGTCGAGCAAGGACAGGCTTCTGTCCTGTCTGTGCGAAGACCTCATCTTCAACGAGTGTGGCTGGGTCCAGGACGTCCCCGCCAATGCTGTGTAGTTTTGTTGGGCATCGCGGCACAACGTATGTGTGCCACTTGATAGGCGTCTCGACTTGGTGGGCGCCGAGGCATTCCGCCAGCTTTGCCTTACTTGTAAGTAGTCTTTCCTGTATTTGCTTGTTTCGCGGCTTCAGAGAGTAACCTGTGCTGATATGGTAGACGTGGGGAAGGTCCGCTAGCCCCAGGCCAACGGCCTTACAGACGATCTGTCGTACGGCGAACGGTGCGATCTTCCGAGCGGCCGCTAAGCTTTCTTCCGGGACGCGGGCAAAGATGCGGAGGTCCTCCTTCGGCTGCGCCTGCGGCTGATCCTCGGCGGGGAGTGTGGCCTTCGGGCGGGCAGAGCTCTGGCAGCTCTGGCCGCTCCGGGTCGCCGCAGTGGTGTTGCCCGCCATCGGTGCGACGACAGCCGCCCAACTCCGGGCCGCTATTGGGCTTGTCTCGTGATTGATCAGTCTCTTGAGGGTTTGAATGACATAGGCAGTGGCTTCTTTCGCGATCTGCTTTCTAGAACCGTCAAAGCTGGCGACAACGCTGTCGACGGACCGTGCAATGGTCAGAAAGACGTCTTTCCGTGCCTCGTACTGTCTAGCTTCTTCTGCAAGGGCTGTCAAGACGGACCCTGTGGCAGATCCGCTCGGAGCAGATGCGGTAGAGGCTGCGGGCCCCTCGGCCGAGGTAGGGGCGTCGGTGGTGGCATCAAGCTGGCTTCCCGTTAGGCTGGGCCGGGTCGGCTGTGCCTCGGCGTCGCGGCGTCGCTTAGCTCTTGAGGTGGGGTTCGGCTCCGGAGGTGTCCCGGAGCCTGGTTCGGGGTCGGCTTGGTCGGCCGACATCAGTCCGGTGCCCGACGGCGGCTGTGAGGCCATCGCGGATGCGGGCTCCGGCAAGGGGAGGTGAAGAGTTTTCGGCTGTTAGTAATTTGGTGGTAGGCTCACTCATTCACTAACAGCAGATGCCAAGAAAAATTAGGCGAGAGGGAAGTTGACTAGCGTACATGTATGTTCAATTGAAATTGGATGCTAGCCAAATATACTACCTCATCTGGTTGTAAGCATGGTGAAACCAATGCGCTTTCAGCTAATATTATAAAAAGGCGTAAGTGAACACATCAAACCATCTTAAGTCTTGAACAACTTTCAGTTCGTTTCTCCAAAGGAAAGGAGACTAAGAGCTCATGTGAACCAATCAAGGCACACACAAGTGACGATGCCGCTTGGTTACACTTGCCTTACACAATGTATCGGTGCAAGGTGCTGTCTCCTCAACATCTTGATACAATCTGTTTCATATATAGCTGCCCTAATGATACGAATTCCAACCCGCTTATGACAGTACACATTACTCTAGCCTTTTGAAGTGGGACACCAGTCCCGTCCAACTATCTTCACTGTATCCTTTCTGAACCTTCTGACATGTCTCCAAGCCCCAGTCCGTCACTCCAATCATCAGAGAGCTCTCAAACATGAAAGCCATACTTCCCTCGCCGATCTTCTGCGGCTTCAACTCGGCATTTGACGCCCGCTCAAACGTGCTAGCATCAGGGCCATGGGCAGACATGACGTTATGCAAACTCGCTCCAGCAGGTTGAAAGCCGCCACCAGTCTTTGCGTCATAGTCGCCGCAGATGAGGCCCATGAACTCAGACATGGTGTTCCGGTGGTACCATGGAGGGCGGAAGGTGTCTTCCTGCACAAGCCAACGAGGCGGGAAGATCACGAAGTCAGCCACAGCTGTGCCCGGGTGGTCCGATGGACCGGTGAGAACCGTGTAGATAGACGGATCTGGGTGATCGAACGAGATGCTGCCTATGACAGAGAAGCGACCAAGATCATACTTGTATGGGTAGTATTGGCCATGCCAGGCTACAACATCGAATGGCGTGTGATTCTGTGTTGCGATAAAGAAATCCCCGTTGAACTTGTTGACAATTGACCACTGGCTTGCATCCTCATCAAAGGCTGCCGTCGGAACTTGAAAGTCTCGTGCGTTGGCCAAACAGTTGGAACCGATAGGGCCTAATTCTGGGAGTACAAAATGGCCCTGGTAAAGCTCGAGGATGTATCCTCGGACCGGTCCTTTGGGCAGGTTGACTTGATATCTGATACCGCGTGGGATAACGGCAATCTCGTTGGGCCGGACTAGTAGGTTGCCTAGCTCGGTCTTGATATCAAGCACACCGTGCTGGAGAACGATCAACATATCTCCGTCAGAAGAATACATGGCCATGTTGGAATCCATGCTTCGACCAGCAGCAAAAATGAAAATTCCGAGACCCGTTTTCATGCTAGGATCCCCGGCGCCACCGACTGGTCGGAGGCCGCTGATCCAATCTGTCTCATTGTTGATGTCAAACGGATCCCATCGCAACTGATTCGGGATTTGGTGAAGTTTGCCTCCAGAGTCAGGTCTGTTTTGCTTTAACGGCTCAAATGTAGAGTGTGAGGCAGCTGGAATAATACGGTAAAGCCAAGTCTGGAGGTTTTCATGACGAGGTGCTGTGAACGCAGTGCCGGATAGCTTCTCGGCGTACAGGCCATACGGCGCTTTTTGTGGAGAATTGGCACCGATAGGAAGAGCCCCTTTGATCGCTTCTGATCTAAATGATTGTTGGTCAACACCAGGTTGATGAAATAATGGGGCTCGGCACTAGTACTCATTCAAGAAACCTATACTTACTCATGAAGGGACCCAAATCCATTGAGATACTCGTACTTCTCCTCAGTGGAGAAATTCGTCACAGGCATGGTTGTATGCGGATGAGGAACGTAGTCCCGAAACACAGTTACAGTCGTGAAGATGGATAAAGTAGGCGATGAGTGTATCTTGAAAGCATGCCTCAATTGTTTGGTTTGAAACAGTGGCTATTATCTCCCTCGGATGCAAATCTTATGTAGTATAAGAAGCCTTGGTTACCTGCTTATTTGGGTGGCACGTGTGATCGGGATGCGCACATTGGGACACCACCGCTGCAGTCGAAGTGACCAACCCCGCAATGCAGTGATCCGAAGGGATAGGCAAATGAAACATGATGGAATCAATGCTACGGAACTAATTGTCACGGAATCTCACTTTCACTGCAAGATGCAGTGTTTGAAGTCAATTCGTGTGGCACTTCGGAAATGCGGAACACAAACGATTCCGAGTTACCTGGTTGCGGCTCATGAACTCGGCAACGTCAAGGGCATAGATATCTAGAGAGGGGGAAATACGATTACATCAGATCTCAGCTTGATCTTGGGCGTTCATAAGCTAAGTGATTCAGCTGTTGCACAACTCGAAGGAAGCCCAAAAATTCGTTAAGTATCTGCAATCGAGAGCACTGAAATAGCTGGTTGGCCTCCTTGTCGCAATGGGCCGTCATGTACTATCCTAGAGTTCGATGTTCCGTTTTCATCAATGTCTATCTTTGAAATAAATACCTGCAGTGTGATCTGCAAAATGCCAGTTGGTTGAGCCTGGATGACCTCTCTTCGATAAGACTAAGAAAGACATAGCATCTCGAAGATTTACACTTCCAAGCTGTGGTGTCATGTGACTTTTACGGCATGATTCATTGGTTATTCAAATCAACAGTCGTCAAAATTCCTAATCCTCTCATTACTTCACATTGAGATTGGAGGCAGTATTTGGCCGACACACTCTCCAAACCCAACTAATTGGCCATCCTGTTCGCCAGCCCAGCCTCGAATAACTACCGTATCACCGTCCTGGATGAACTTCCGCTCTTGCCCGCCATTTAGCTTGATTGGGACTTTACCTCCTTGAGACTGCTCCAACAAGCTTCCCTGCGTCCCTGCTTGGTCCCCTGAAATGGTACCGGACCCGAGAAGGTCTCCAGCACGAAGATTACAGCCAGAAATTGAGTGATGAGCTACCATCTGCGGCCAGGACCAAAGAAGATTCTTGGCAGATGTGCGAGTAACGGTTGTTTCCTCGCCTTCTGAAGCTGCAACATGAAGAAAAGCGTTCTTTGGTTAGCCCAAGCTTCTTCTAACGCAGCAAATTTGCAATGTGTGGAGGCCGGTCGGGAGGTTTCAACTTACGAGCAAGAGTGACTTCTAACTTGATGTCAAGAACATTATCAGACCGATCTTCTTGGAGATATTTCTGTAATTGGGTTTCATTCTTCAGTCCTTTTATTCTGAATGGCTCGAGTGCGTCCGCAAGTACGACCCAGGCGCTAATCGTGGTTCCGAAGTTCTTCGCGTTGAACGGACCAAGGGGCACATATTCCCATTGCTGGATATCTCTTGCACTCCAGTCATTCATCAAGACGTAGCCGAAGATGTGCTCCTCGGCGTCTTTTACAGACACTGGGCTACCAAGGTCGTTCGGCTTGCTGATGAACATGCCCATCTCGAGTTCAATGTCGAGGCGCGCACATGGCCGGAAAACGGGCTCGGTTGCGCCAGGGGTTGGCAGCGCCTGTCCCCAAGGCCGCCTAAGAGGGGTTCCAGAGACAACGACTGAGCTTGCACGACCGTGGTAGGCAACGGGCAAATGGCTGTAATTCGGCTGAAGGGCGTTGGCCGGTCCACGGAACAGAACACCAACGTTGTGAGCATGGTTTCTGCCAGCAAAAAAGTCTGTGTAATCTCCAATGGCGAATGGAAGGTGCACAGACACCTCCGAAATGGGTCTTAAAGCCGCCTTTTTGAGGGGTTCATTGTCCTTCAACACGTCTGGATGAGGTGTGTCGTTCAGAAATATGTCCTGAAGGTATGAACGGACGGCGCGATGCACCGGTCGGCCAAGCTCGGCAAAGGCGTTCAAGGTGGGCTGTGAGAACGCTTTTGCATGCTCGGCGGGCACATTTGCTGCTTTACTGAAACCTCCGCCCGTAGCAAAAGCATCAAGGTCGAGAATGTGTTCTCCGATGGCGATAGCGGGTCTGTGTAATTGCTTATCTTTGCTCGAAATCACCCCGAAAGGAATGTTCAGCAGCGAAAAGTGCGACCGGGGTGGAATGGGAAGCCAGGACTTCATCTTGCGTAATTAGACGTGGGAAGTCTTCAGTGATTCTATTGACCAAAGCCTTAGTAATTCGAGTTCGTTCGATCTCGTTTCTTAACATACTTCTATTTACATTTCCAGGATCGCCGTGACAGCCATCTAAATGGTGGGTTCCGAGAATCCGAAATTTGGTTCCGACGGCTCGGAATGCAAACAACCCCCTCTTTCAATCACGAATCTGCCGCTGCCGGCGGTTCAGGGATCTTCGGCAATGGGAGTTTCTCGGCTTCTGTGCCATGTGTACGAGTGTAAAAACAGCCAACAAGAAAGTTGATCTGGGGAAGGTCGGGTCTATCAAATTCCAGTCTTAACGCCAGCTATTGTGAGAATTACACGATAATTACCACAAGACAAAGACACCAAATTGCCCCGTAATTTTCAATACTCTAGAAGACCCAGGTCATCAACTTCACGAAAATGTCTGAACAAATTACGAGAATCACTCTTTTCAAGATCCCAGACGAGGAGAATCAGAATAAAGTATTGTCGCTCTACCAGCAGATGCCCCAAAAGGCCTTGAAAGTGAGTATGACCATCTAAGCTTCTGAGTACGGAATCGATACCCATCTGGCTAGCATTGTTTTGATACCACTCCATGAGCTCTGAGCTTACCAGTTGTAGGATGGCAAGCCATACATAGTCTCGGTGAAGGCCGGCCTAGCTGTCGCCGACCAAAGGGCCCAAGGTTTCACAATTGCGGCTATCTCTACATTTTCATCGAAAGAAGACATGGATTACTATGACAATGGCTGTGCAGCACATCAAGAGCTGAAGGGAGTTGCTAAAAATGCTCACCAAGGCTTTGCCATGGTCTTTTTCAAGGGTTAGGTCACAAGTAAACTCAGTTACCCCCAACTACAGCCCAGGAAAATACTCAGCTTTCCAACTTTTACCACTACCTTATGCCTGAGATTCGATCAAATCAAAGGAGAGCTATTACTTGCAGTCATATTCAGGTGTGATCTCGACCGGCAATGTACTTCATGATTCCCTGCCTCGTGTGTACAATATACTTGATAGTATTATCTCATTTGAAGATGGAACAGTGCAATGTGCATAAAAAACTGAGAGCAGCAATGTTGTTCTTCTAAGCTTATAATCAGAAGTTCAACACCAAACCCATGCAATGCCGTACAAGGAGGTTGCGGGAAATAGCGACTAGGCTTTGTATACCTACGTCAAATGAAAATTTTTCGAAGACTTCGAAAAAGGGAATCATAATTGGAGGAAATAAGCACAATAACTGCAGCATATAACAAGAGCGTAGATTTCCGTTTCATTCAAACGAAATCCGTATCAACCTAAGTTTCTCCGACAGTGATTCACTAACTCCACACACTTCTTCACTTTTTTACTTCGACAGTCCATTGCAAGCAAAGTCATGCTCGGGTTCCTCCTGGAAGTGAATCTGCGTCATTTATATTCTACCTGCTCAGAAATTCTGTTAGTACAGTTCCATTTTACTGAAGGGGAATTTCTCACTTACACTTGAACAACTAATGCCACTGAATTCTCCATTGTTGAGCGTCTTCTCTCAGCCATCTTCTCTCAGCCAATCGAGAGTGGAGACCAAAGTTGACCCTCTTCAGCTGGTATCTCACCACAAGCTTCCGTCGGCGTTGTGATTGCAAGGAGCATTTGTAAACCTTCTCAAACAGAACATTGACAGCTTTTCAGTGCTTTTTTCAGTGGCTATCCATGGATCTTGAGACCTAGCCTTGATTGTTGGATCTGGCTGATGCTGGAGGTCTTACGGTTGGTGGCGGACGCCGACCCCGTTCCAACAATGGCGGGAGACCCCAAGCAAACATTGCGAGGTGCCAGGCGTCTACGTGTTTGCAACAGTTCGTTGGTTCTCAGGCTACGTGACGCTCCTTTTGCGCATGTATCACAGTCAGAACCAGACGTGGGGAAATTGAGGCCGCTCGAATAGGCTTGGAAAGTTCGGTCAGCGAAGCCTGCTCCCCTCGAGTCCTATCTGCACAAAACACCCCTGTCATGAATAGTGAAAAATTCGATCCAAATTCTCACTGAAGATACTACAGCTCCTAGGGCAATCGCCGCCCACCACAAATCGATACAAACTATCCTTGCATTGTGTGCACGTACTGGGTTCGGCGCATCCCCCATCGTTCTCCTC
>NW_026849340.1:0-8223 GCF_030867785.1 Colletotrichum acutatum | reverse complement strand
GTCGCGCGGCTCTCCCAGCAGGGACAGCAACAGACGAGACTACAACGGACGGCTGAACTTCTGCCAAGATGCGGAAGACCAACGTTCCTCCAATCACAGTACCTGCCAAGCTCACAGGATCAGATAGTAGTTCAATGCAAAGAAGAGGCTGCGAAAGCTTTCGAGCGCTGGCTAAAGACAGTACCGGAAAGCCATATGATCGTCTTCTCGGACGGCTCCAGGGCGACGAACGGAGCCGTGGGGTACGGCTTCGTCATCTACCGAGACTCCAAACGCATAGCGCAAGGGTGCGGCCGACTCGGACTAGCAGAAGTGTTCGACGCCGAGGTCGAAGGGGCGCGAACCGGCCTCAGAAGGGCTCTGCTCACCAATCGCGGTCATCCAATCCACATATGTATCGACAACACCAGCGTTATACAAGGCATCCGCGGCAAGGCGCCGGACTCGTCACAAGACGCGTTCCTCGAAATCCAAGAAGCGGCCAGGATATTTGATATACGGACGCACTGGTCCCCGGGACACCAGGGCATCGAAGGAAACGAGGCCGCGGACCGGCTGGCCAAAGAAGGAACGACACTGCCGGCGCGGATGGGTCAAATGGCAACACTAGCGGGCATCAAGCGGCTTGCAAGGGAAAAATTACAAAGCCAGCACAGGAGATGGTGGTATAAAGAGCGAAGGCCGCGGTACGCGGACTTGGGGCTTGAGGCAGCTCTGTCCAGCCCTCCTGAACTGGCCTTGCCGCGGGCTACGTTACATCACCTGCTGGCGGCACGATCGGGTCACGGGGACTTCGAGCAATATCACCGACGTTTCAACCACGACGACGCTCTAATGATGTGCTCTTGTGGAGAGGCGAAAGACGTGGACCACCTGGTCTACTGTCGACTAACGCTGGCGAGGAGGCAACGGTGGCCGACCCTCCACTCTCGCAGTATGCCCGAGCCCATAGGTCCTATGGGATCTCTCGAGGCCTACTTCAAGAGATTAATCACCGACCCACGAGGCTTCGAGGCCTTTCTCCGCGTGACGGACTTCTTCCAGAAGATCTGTCTGCGGTAGCAGCATCCACACCTAGGTAGATGTGAGTGCGGACTACAAAGAACCTCCCGATTCCAAGGGACGATTTGGGAAAGAATGAAACTGGGGCACCAGCGGGAACCGGGGACAGACAGAACGCGTAGTGGCCACAAGGCATGATTTGGAGGACGATGTAAAGAGACGACGTACTGTAGAGTAGGTAGCCTTGGCTCACGGCCCTCCACGCCATATACCCTTCGGGAGGTCTGCGGTAAGGGCTCTAGCCCGGCCGCCACGGCGTTAAATACAACAACAACAACAACAACATCAAAGAACGGCGACGCACCACTCAGGTTGGATGGGGCTCAAGTCAACGCCAATGACCTATTCAATGTCAGACTGCTTCTCTCAGTTGCCTCCAAAGCTTATTCCCTAACCTCTGCATGCAGAAATTTGTCCGCTAAAGCGACGTGTTAGTGGCACGAGACCGTGATTTCATAATTAAGCCTGACGAACCAAAATCAATGGCCCAGATTCCGGTTCCAGTTCCCATATCCAACACCCGTTTTGCGGTCTTGTGCGCAGGGCACAGGGCTAACTGTTCCTCGAGCTGTAGCAGCCAGATTCGATGTTGCAGATCTAGGATCAGTTAGCGACTCGCGGAAATCTCATGTGTAAGGCCAGAAAGGTAAATTATTCGCTTACCGAGGCGATCGTTCTCAGGCTTCAGCCAAAGCGTTAGATCAGCATAGGGCCCAGGATCAGCATCTTGCTCACCTCATCATTGGGGAAGCTATACTCTGCTCAAAACATTAGGATATGCTCTCGCAGAGTCTGAATAAAGTGGGCACATACTTCCCGAGCTCATGGAGTGATACGTCCGTCCATTCTCAGCTTGATGCTCTAGGATACTCGATCTCAGAGAGGCTAGCGACGAATGCTCGGAATGCTATCAGGTTATCAGACAGTCGTTAGCTCATGTGTCAGTGCTAATGCAAATCTGTAGAATGCAACTCAAAACTCACGTCATCTCCATATTCCGACGTCGGGTCATCCGCCGGCGTGGCTGACTGCTCATCCAAGACCTCGTCAGCATACAACCCAGGGGTCCACACATAATAATCCAGTTCATGCTCTTCTTACATTCTGAGGCTCCTGCATGATCTCGGCTTTGACCAAATACTGTATACTAGGTTCGCTGGTTTTCGGCGAGCTTGTGAAGTCCTGACTCAAGACCGACTTCAAATCGGGATAGCACTAGCCAAAGCTTTAGTGAATGGCGGGTTTTTCAAAGTCAAGAAGCAAACAACCCCTCACTGGATCGCTCCCGATCATGTGGAACGTGGCCTCTCTTAAAACAATCTTGTCAATCCCATCGGCTTGTCGTGCTCGCTTAGCAATCGTTGCGGCACAGCTGCGGGGCAAAATCGCTCTGGACCCTGTCGGTGGCAAGGAGAAATGCCCCCAAAGAGCATATCATGAAAGCGAAGCTCAGTTGGTTATAACATAGCCACTGCCAATTGGTTGGATGACACGGGCTGATTAGCGACTTTGGCTAATTGACTGACCTTGGCAAAAGAAAAAACAATTTGTGATTCGAGATAGCGAGTTCCTATCCTTACCGGGCTCATGTGCTGTCGCCGCATGTCCTTATCTGCTGTTGGTAACCCGTCCCCCACAACCCATGGGCAAACATTGTAGCTTACCGCACCCGACGCAAACATCATGCAACGTCTATAGCTCGACCATCAAAATCGCAAAAGACTAAACCCAAACTGCTAATTTCTTTTGCACAATCGGTTGACAGACCATGCCACATTCGCTTTTTCAACGCTTCCCTAGCGACCGCGGTGGTAGTCTTCCACGGCCTCAACAACGATGCTATGACTCTGTATCCGCCCTGACTACAGGTTATTCTTGTCGCCAAGGCACCAACGGCACTCCCGATCTGTGTCACGATAAGTCCCTTATACCTCTTTCCATCTGATGTAGCAAACCATCTTTACCACGAATATTTCCATGGCAAGGGGATTGACAATTGTGTTACGAGTCAAATCAGAGAGGCATTCTGGTGACAAAGTGAGTGAGTACATGTCATGTCTCGTGTGAATTAGCACTACCTCATCTCCCTGAGAGATGCATTTCGCAAGGGGGAAGGTGTGTTTCATGGGCATTACAGACATCGAGTTCAAAAAGAGACTTCGATACTCGTAACCATTGCATAAATGTGACCGCAAAACTTTCTGAAATCCCAAGACAATTCATTTCCTAAGCTGCACTGCCAAATTCGGTCCGAGTGCAATGAGTCAATCGTTCATCTTCAAATAGCCAAGTCAATCAAGCTCTTGCAATCGATATCGCCGGTGACTTTGTAGGTTGGTAAATAAACATGCACCTACCATGAGACAACCGTCGGGCGCAAGGTCTCTGTCTAGAATAGGTGGAACACTATTGTACTTGTGAGGCAATCCTGGAAGTCCCAGTTGATGAGTTCTCTCGGGGCTGCCAACACTCTGCAACTGATCAGAACGTGACTCTGTTAATTCAAGCCGCATCTACCATTGTGTCTACAACGAATTCGTAATTGCCAAGCAAGCAAAAGCCACTTGAAATATGACATGTCTTAGGCACGAGGTGATAAGCCTATCCGGCACAGGATTTTACACACCGACTCTATCTGGGATCATTATGGCTGAGACCCTACTCACATCTAAGGCGGCATTTCCAAGAGATGCGCCTCAGACTGACATTGCGATGGCGCCATTCGCCCATAGAGTGGGGCCTGATGCATCAGACCTGCAACATCAAACGATTGCGCCCATACAAAAGTCATATCTATGATAATAAACTTTTTGCTACAGCGGTGAGAGCGGTTTCGAGCGTGAAACCTCACAAGTCACCATTAATAGACTGCCGTAAGCATGGTGCCATACGCGACGGTATTCTACTACTTCTCATGGGCCACGCTGTACGCTTAAGCCGCCATAGTTGACGCGATGAAGGCGAAGACCAAATCGTAGCAAGGCGTGGTAAGCAACTGACCAGGTTTCCGACTGTCTCCGCTGTGATGCCGTCCTCAGTCCTTGGCGAACAGTCAGACGGATCATTGCTTAACTTCACTCTGCTATGAAGCAAGCAATCATCAAGTAATGGACATATCATCCAGTCCCTCTCTGGACAGTCTTTTTATTCGCCGAAAGTTCCTGCAAAGGGTTAGTCCTTGCTATGAGACACCACAACGGCAGCCCGATACCCACCAAGCGAGGGGTCAACCGCGGTTTTCATTGAAGCCATACCTGTCATCTGCATAGAAGCTACAGGCTAAGATTCAATGCCACACAAAGCATCAAAATAGATCGGCGTATAGAGAACGTTGGAACTCTCAAGCGCCTATGAGAGGATGCTGCACTTGATTGGTCTTGTTTACGATGTTTATTAATTTGGGCTGATCTGTTTCAGCTCAGCTTTGGCTCTTTTGCCTACACACGAATGTGGAATGAAATATGTGACCAGATGCGAGCTAGTACTGGTGATTGATCGGCGTCCATATGATCCAAGCCGGACAATGCTGCTTGCTTGAGCAGCACGCACAAGGAATGATACTTTCGATTCGCGGATACTGTCTCATGTCGTGATTCAGGTCAACCAGATTGGGCCGGTCAGCAAATCGAGATTGTGGAAGAACTATAAAAGAGGGACACTTGGACATCGATACAACCTCAACTTCACCCACTCATCTCACACTCTCATCATCTCAGAATTGCACTGACTCTAAGATATTCCCAATCTCAGCATTAATTCCCACACACAAAGGTAAGTGGCTCACATCGCTAATGGGTAAGTTCAACACTAATATGGCATCTGCAGATGCCTTCTGCTCCGGATTTATCAAGGCCATTGCCGGAGGGAACAAGTTCACTTCGACATTCATCATCGATGATATCCAGTATCACTTCAGTGGAAGCTTCAACCCGGCCGTCCAAGACTTCACATCCAACGCGGCGACGCTGGAATATGAGTCACTCGGGAGTTTGACCAGCAATCGTGATTTTGATGGCAAGGTCGGGACCCAAACCGTCACGCTCGAAGTTGCCAATGGCCCCAAGCTCACTGGCAACCTCCAACTACCAACCAATCCAGCGTCTCGGGTGTCTGGAACCGGGACTTGGTCGCAGAACTAGTTCTCCATGTTGTCCGTAGGTGTCACACTCAATGCGAAGCGTTGCATCTTGAGCGCCTGTTTGAGGCTCAAGCAAGGGTATGAACAAAAATCATAGAGCCATGCTTGGTCGAGGGGATCGGACACTCATTTTATCGATACGAAATGCCTGCCCACAGTCATTCTTTGGTCAGACTCATCAATACCGAAAGAGGGCACCTTATATATACCTGCTCATAAATGAGCTGCTGCTCGATAGTCGTGAATTTTGTATGTTTGAGCTAGTGCCATGACTGATTTTGAATTGCTTCACCATTGTCACTACACTTCTAGACGGCTCTTGACGTCATTCGGCGGCGCACTGATCGTCCCATAAAGATGGCACGATTATGAGTGCTATCGGAAGGTTATGCTGCTTGTAGTATTCCTTCATTGATCTATTCGCCTTTAGGGCCAAGGAGATTAAGTAGCCACAGAACCCTGAAACTTCTTTGAAAATGTTTTGCTCCTCGAAATCCCTTGCTCACTCTTGTACTCGCTTTGCGTAACTCCAGCTGGCACCCGAGTTCCATCTTCCCACGCCTTCATGCTTATTGACAACTTCTGAACCCTGTGATGGTCAAAGGCACCATTCCCTGGGCAGTTTTATAAAATCGGCCAGCTTGTTGACAGGCTGCCACACCAACGACTGGTCCCTAATCTTTGAACGTGCAGGCTTCTGAGATGTATCCGAATATGAATTTGGGTTGCCCGTGCCAAAGAAAGTGTGGCAAATTCCTGGACGACACCGGTATGATAAACACATGGGTCAATACGCCGCATCGTTGTCGATCAAACAATGTAATAAGCGATAATCAAATAGGACTTATAAATCAGTGCGCAAGAGCGGTAACGGAAATTTCCAGTTATGTCTGTTGAATTCAAGTATTTCCATCTTAAACAATGATCTAAAGTGGCCGAAAACAAACAAAAAACACCGAGGTAAGGACTGGGAAGCAGAGTCAAACGGAAGTAAAGGAATGTGAGGTTAGTGGGTAGAGATAGGTATGGTGAAGTAGATCGAAGCGTGAGAATGTTGGAAAGGAATGAATAGGAGTGGTTTTGCAGGCATCAGCGAGAAGTATCGGGCTCACAAACATCCCTGGCTCTAGGATCCGTGCTCCGCAGGCTCCTATTTCTTCTTTGCCTCTTCCTCCTCGAGCTCCTTCTCCCACTTTTTCCATTTATCTGTGACCGCTTTTGCGTTAGCGTACGCAAGATCGCGCATCTCGCGATACACCCGCAAGTTGCCGCCCCACAAATCTGGGCGACGGAAGGAAGGGACCTCAACGTCAACTTTCTTAGCTAGTTGGTGAACGAAGGGCATATCATCGACTCCTTTCCATTCCAAGAAGAGCTTTTTGACCACCTCAAATGCAAGCGCGTCGAATTCTTTGATCTTGTCGAGGTCAGTCTCCTTAGCATGATCCTCTTCCTCTTTTACAATCAACGTATTGACAAAGTCAAGGAGGTTGATGCTGCGGTGGAAGAGTTGTTTGAGAATGAGGTCGATGTTCTCTAACCGTTCGATGAGGTCCTTTACTCGATCCCATGTCAACGTTCCGTCGTCAAATTGGTTAGCTAACGTTGAGTATCTTGTTTCGAACAGCAGGCGGCAAATTTTCTCAAGTGATCGTGCAGCTGCTGATTTATGACGAAATAGGTTTTTGGTATTGTCGCCTTGCTGAGCCGCAAGGAATTTGTCTTCATCTACGTGGCGCTTGATCTTTTCCACGTAATCTGTGAGGAAGTTTCGTTCTCTTGCCTCCCATTGCCTCCTTTCCAAAGAGCTTTCGGACATGGTTAAAAATGTAGTTAAAAGTTTGTTATATAGTTACGATAGGGGCATTAACGTTAAATATAGAGAACGGTTATCTATTAAAAGTAAGAAATAGGTATAAAGCTTACCCTAAAATAGAGGGTACGAGCGAGTATAGAGCTTAGTAATTATATAACCGAGGTTATATAATATATAATAAAGCTATAGATAGTTAAAGCTATTATAATATACCCCCCTAAATAAATCCTCGTTTAAAAAAAGCGCGCTTAACTATTTATATTATTATAAAAAAGCCTACTAAAAACGGAAATTTAAATAATACTATATAAAAATCTATTTATAAAAAAAATTATAAAATAAATCGCTTTATATATTAAGTTATAGGCGTAGGGTAAATAGGTAGTAGTTTATTAGCTATGTTTATTATTATAAGTAATTTTAAAAGTCTTTTATTAATAGAAAGTAAAACCGAGGGGCGGCCTTTTATTAACTAAATAATCGACTTATAGTTTAAAATAAGTAAATAAATAAATACTTTATAGCCGCCCTTTACTTTAATTTTTTTTTTATAACTTTTATTTATATTATAACTATAACGTATGTAATAAGCGAGTGAAATAAACAAGCGAGTAAAATATAGAACCGCGACTATATTATATAAATTAGTAAATCTTAACGCCTACTTTATTAATTTAATGAAACTATTTAGAGTCCTTTTCCTTAGATATTTCTTTATTAAATTAATATGTTTGCGTATTGTAACTAGTGTTCCTATAGACGCTATATCGTCGTTAGCCCGTTTTAGTCCTCGGTCGGCGACTATTACTCCGGCGCGTTTTCTTTTTTACCTAGGCTATAGCCTCTCTTTACGACTAAAGGTCCTCTCCTTTAGCTATAATAAAACTTCCTCCTTATTAAAGACGGTTTTTTTTAGCTCTCTAGCGTCGACTAAATAGGTTATTCTCCTCTCGAAGGATCTAGTTCTCGGATCTTAATAAAGCGATCTAATATATAAACCCACGAGCCCCTTTAAATAGATGCTCTATAGCTTTAATAATCGAAGTTGGGGAGCTATTTTAATAACGGGCGATTCTATTTTTAATAAATTATAATTATAAAGATGCCTCGGTTAGGTTATTTAGTATTTAAGAAGTCTATACCGGGGGTATTATTAAAAGGGATCTTAGAAGCGTCGGAGTACATAACTTTACGTTAAGCTTTAAAG
>NW_026849339.1:0-8375 GCF_030867785.1 Colletotrichum acutatum | reverse complement strand
AGAGCTGTCTCTCTACTTCTCCCAGTGTGAGGTTAGGGAAGGGTACCGGCGATCGTTGTGGCCGATCCCCCTCCTCCTCGATCATGCTGGGGAGAGGAGGGAAAAATGTGGAGAGCAGCTCTTCGGCCTGTTCTGCGGCGTCTCCCGTTTGGGAACCATCCGCCCTTTTAAGTTGAGGTATCTTGTCGAAAGATGCCCCTTTACTGGCGTCGAGATACTTCGCGGCCTTCCAGATATTGGCGTCGTCGGCCAGAAAGTCCTCCCAATGGCTCTTCTTCTGTTGTCGGATGGCATCGTGATATTGCTTGGCTGCCGAGCGTGCGCGTTGCTCCAGTTCAGGTTGACTGTTACCTGCCCTTCTCTCCGCTCTCGCCCGGTTTCTCCAGTGGGTATGGATCTGCCGGAGCTGGGTGAGGTCAGCCGTCCACCATCTCTTTGCATACGGTGATGGCTTGGCCGTAGGTGTCAGTGCCTCTACTGCCTCGCACACCACAGACATCAGTCGATCCGTCTGTTGCTGCACCGTACCTCCTGTTGGCATTCGCCCTAGGTTTGCTTCTACTCTCTCATTGATTTGCTTCCATGGGGCGTTCTTGAGGAGGAGCCGTGGCCGGCTTTCCATCTCAGGCGCGGCGATGTCGAAGGTCGTCTCGATCGCCCGGTGGTCCGACCCGTGGTCCGTCTCGTGCAGGCCGCATCGTACCACCGTTCTTGCTAGCTCTTCGGACGCGAGGGATAGGTCGATCGTCGTTGCCGCATCGTTCTTTCCCACGTCTTCGTGCCACGCGGAAGAGCTGCGGAGCGAGTACTCGGCTCATTAGATCGATGATCGGGTCCGCCTCGCCCTGCCGGCCCTCCGACACATCGTCACCTCCCCACAGGTAGTCGTGGCAGTTGAAGTCTCCTACCAGAACCACGTCCACCCTCTCCCCTGTTCCTCCTCGACATTCGTGATAGCTTGTCTCAGCAGGTCGCACGCCTGCCGCAGCATCTCCGGCCTCTGCACCGGCACGTACACCGACGCCACTATCAGTCTTCGATCCGGAAGCCGGACGATGGCCGCAGTGATATCCGAGGACGCTATCGGCAGCTGCTCTGTCTCTACGTCTCTGTTCACCCAAAGCAAACTCCTGATTCCCCATCTTCCTTCGTCCCTCCACTCCGTTGGTACCATCCTCGTCCACCTGCTATTGCCCATCGGAACCGTAATGACCTTACCTTCTATCCTCCGCGCCCATGGCTCCTGCACCGCTATGGCCGTGAAGTCGCGCAACGCCTCATCATTCATCAGACTTTCGTGCACTGCAGCCTGTTTCCTCACGTTGAGCTGAAGGATCTGGACCTTCCTACTCATGGGAACGCGGATACAGCTTCGGACAGTTCTTGCTGAACGACTCGTGCGGTCCGCCACAGGGCACACATGTCACGATCGTCTCACGGCATTCAGAGTGGTGGTGGCCTACCTTGGCGCATCGTCCACACACCCGGGGGTTTACGCACTGGTACGCCTTGTGCTTCGTGATCTGCTGGCAGTTGTAGCACTGCTGGGGGCGCGGCCGCCGTTCAAACGCCATCGTCGTGCCGGACTCTCCTCCAACGTGGAAGAAGCCCTCGGAGATCAGTCTACGCGCATCACCGGCCTTGGTCACGAACACGACCATGGACCCATACGCCTTGGGTATCTCTTTCTTGCTAAGCCAAGAAATCTTGGCAACCGTGGTCTCGTTTTCTCGGCTAAGTGCCTCCGCCGCTTCAGCCCTGACATTGCCCTTCTCATCCAGTACCTCAATTCGCTTCACGTTGTCGATCTTCACGGGATAGAGTTCGTCTCGTAGCACGCGTGCTCCACGGCCGAAGCTCTTCTCCGCGATCTGCTTGACATACCTATGCTCCGCATCGTCGCGACAAATGATCCGGATCCTATCCGCGTTCCTTGGGTCTACCGTGACGGCCAGACACCGCCAGCTACCCTGTCCGTCCAACGCGCGCATCTCCTTTTCCACCGCAGCCCGGATCCGGCCTGGGTTGAGCTTGTCGCTGCCTTCTTCAACTCTTGATGTATCGATCGTACAGAAGGGGTCGCTGCGGCTCGGCAGCGTCGCGTTGCCCGCCGTGGCTACCCGCGAGTCGCGACCTTGCCCACCTAAGCCGCTTCGCGCGACGTCCGCGTAGGACACACTTGGGCTGTTCCGCGTCGCAGCAACTGTTGCGAGTGCTTCGAGGTTTTCGTTCGTCTTGGCGCTTTCGTCCTCCACGCGTTCTTTCATCGCTTGCAGCTCTCCTTTGACGGCCTGTAGCTCGCTCTTGACTGTTTGCAGCTCCGAAGTGACCACGCGAAGCTCTGCCTCAACGTTTTTATTCCGTGCTTCCGACTTCTTCCACGCATCGAACATGATCTTGACCGCTGTGTGTAGCTCTTTGACCTGCTTGCCCATCGTCAGGAGCAGCCCTTTGTCGTCATCCTCTATGGGTTTCGCGCGTTCCTTGGCCAGGGTTGTGGCTCGCTTGGTCGTCGTCCGCCGGCCACCACCAGCAACCTCCGTCGCTCCGTCGGTCGCATTGTCGATTATCTCTTGATGAGTCTGGTTCAGTTGGGCTTTCGCGGATGGCTTTCGCACCCTTCGTGATGGCAGGTCCTCGTCGCTCGCTGCCACCGCCTCCCTCGCAACGGTGATGGACGTCGAATCTGGCTCGAGATCCATCGCGTCGGGACGTGCGCAGAGACGCCACGCGGTAGATCGTGCTAGTGCCACGTAGCGCGTTTCGGAGCTTCTCGACAGCGCTCAACCCAACAACGTCGAATGATTCTTCACACAATCAAATATCGAAAATTCCCCAATCCTCTGATCAATACTACAGTAGAAGTCGAATTTGGTTTCCGTCTTTCTTTGTCGTTGAACAGAAACGCTGGTGTAAGTTCGCCATAAGAAGCTCTACAACCTCCATGTATTAGGAGCTACCTTCTTATACAGTTGAACCTGTGGTTGGGACGGGCATCCGTGGAAAGCGCGGCGTGCTTGTCGGTGTCACCGATTCTGCGATGTGGATGCCACAATCTAATTTGAGTTCCTGTAGTGTATTAGTGTTGAGAAAGATCGGCACGGCCTCCTTCACCTTGTCTTTCATCTGGCCAAAGTCATCCATCAGAGATGGAAACGAGGAAGGAAAAAGTCGCCCTAAAGAGAAATTGGAAAGACTTAAACTTTAACAGGTAAAACCTGCAGTAATTGGGATCTTCTTTCCTGAATTAGGCTGGAATACGCCAGGAATAAAATGCACGGTGACTACGTGAGTCGCACTAATGGCAAATATGGGATCCACCATCACGCTCATGAGCTTCTACCTCCTTCTCCAGGCAACAGAAGCCAACATATTTCTTATTCATAAGAAGAATCAACAAAAGTCCGTGTGATCTATCCATTTAAGAATTTCCGGCCACGGGCTAAGGTGGTCAGCCAAGGAAGTGCCATATCATTGTAAACCTTATGGGATAAAAATCAAAAACATACAACACCAGGTATTCGCTGATCGTCACCGACTCAACTACTGATCTGGCCCTCATTGGCTTGTCTATGGGAGAGCGGACGGGATCCCGAATTTTCCAATGGGTGTGGTCGTATGTGTTCGTATCCGAAAGATAATTCTACTATATTGCAGGTGAATTGAGGTTGGGTGTTGGCTTTCGTGGCTGATGCAGTGTAAGGCTTCACACACTCACAATCGAGGTTTTCCAAACGATCTCTCGAGTGCCTTAGTCATACTAAAAGATGAACCTTGAGCGAGTAGCAAAGCTAGCTCAGTGTCCAACGGCGATGTGACAGGTTGATTGAGGTTATTTTCTCTAGCTGCGGCGTCTGTCAGCTCCGGCAGCTTCGTCAAGTTGATTGAGGACATGATGGTGTCAAGTCGGGTAGGTCCTTGATATCTTCTTCCGTATCCATGATGGGAGAGAGGAATTTGGCCGGTGATTCTTCTCATGGCTCTGGTTGGTCAGGCAGCTGCCCAGAAGGCATACTACAGAGCCTTTGCCAATAACAACGTAAGCTTATGGTTACTCTGAACACTGGCCCTAACTCTTCAACGTACCCGACAGCTCTCGAATGCTGCGTGCAGAGGCATCGGGGGAGTTTGCACGACGGCTTGCCCGCGTGAGGTAAGTGACTTTCCCACATGCAAAGACGCGCAGTAAGGTTGTCGCGGAACGCGTGCTGACATAGAGGACAGTGCGGAGCTGGATTTGTGCTTCGGAGCGTGAACGGGGCTGAAGGCAAGTGTGGCTGCTTCTGCAATAAATAGAGAAGCAGGGTTCATGAGACAGATTTCATTATCATCAATTGATACGATCCAAATACCTAGTACAAGCATAGCGGAAAAGCATTAGTGGATATCCCCCTCCGAAGGCTCTCGCAATCTCAACTTGTAATGCCGTGCCATAACATCTCATAGAGAAGCGCCAACATCAACCAAAACTTTTACTTGGTTGTCCTTATCCGTAATCAACGCCTTGATACCATGCTCTACAAGATCGTCCAAAGGAATCTTCCTCGTGATCATGGAGGCAGGCTTGAGGGCTCCTGAAAACCACTAAGTAAGTAACGGTTCGCGTAATCGGAGTGAATGAGATTCCTTACCTGTTCTCAAGTTCTCAATCACGGCCTGATAATCCTTTTTCTGATATCCAAGTACCGACTTATACGAGCTTTCTCTCCACGTTACCCAATTCGGGTTGAAGGGGATTTCCTTCTCCCAGATTGCGACATTGACAACCGTGCCGCGTGTCTTGACGGCCATGCACGCAGCTTTCACGCTATTCCAAGTGTTAGCAAGGGATCAAAAGGTAAACCGATACACCACACACCTAGCCGGTACGCCTGCGCAGTCAAGTGTGACATCAGCGCCAATGCCACCAGTAATATTCATCACCTCCTCCATAACGTCTTGGCTCTTAGGATCAATGATATGCGCTGCTCCAAACTCCTTCGCGAATCTTTGCCGGGCCGTGGCAATTTCTGCAACCATGATATTCGTAACTCCCTTCGCCTTCAAACACAAGACAGCAGCCAGCCCTATCGGTCCTCCTCCCATCACCAAAACGTTGGACTCGGGTGTGACGGTAGTGGCAGAGACGGCATGCCAAGCTACCGAAAGCGGCTCCACCAAGGCACCAAGCTCGAGAGGGATGCCCTCGGGCAAAGGGAAGACCTGATCCGCGGGCACCGACACCGCCTCACTCAAGCCGCCACCCCCGCCGCTGAGTCCGATGAAGCCGCCGGTGTGGCATGCATTCTCGGCACCGGCTTTGCAGGCCGCACACTTGCCGCAGTAAATCGTGGGCTGCACAGCGCAAGGGAGGCCGATTTTGAGATGCTCCTGCTTGACATCTGAGCCTATCTCCTTGATGATGCCAGAGAACTCGTGGCCGAGCGTCACCGGAATTTGGTCGCCTGTGACGGGATGCTTAGAGGAGGGGCAGAAGTTGGGGCCACCGAGGTATTCGTGGAGATCAGTCCCGCAGATACCGACGAATGCCGGGGCAATCTGGGGAAGAGGCGAAATGCGTGTCAGTGTCAAGTCTGAACTCCAAAAGCAATGCTACAGTCCCTACATCTCCCCCGCGCGGGGTAGATGCCGGGCGGACCATGTACTTAGGATGATACACTGGGGAAATCTCACTTTGATCTGATTAGGGCCACATGATGGCTCTGGAACCTGTTCGATCCTGATGTCTTCCTTGCCGTAATATCTTGCAGCTCTCATGGTGGTAGGTGTAAGTGTTGCTATCGAGTATTGTTCAAAAAGAATTATGACTTCTGGTAATCAAAGTGATGGGTGGGAACATGAAGCGGAAGCTTGAAGATGGGGAGTCGCATTTATGTAGTTAGAGGCTGGACGAACGGAAGCCCGGTAAGTGACGACGTACTGTGCTTTCTCCTCTTGTGGCGTTACTTTGTCGTCCCAAAGTTCCCGGTCCAGAAAGTGTGTCGGTATCACTGCGGAAATAATGGCAGTCGGGTTATCGTATGATCACCAACTGCATTGAGCGCTTCCCACTGCCCCGCACAGTCAGGCCACGTGCTTAGCGGCTGCCATCAGGGATTCTTTCTTGTTTAAGGTCTTGCTGAGAGACTAGGCGCGTCGTGAGGAATACGATATCCGACTGATGCGTACTTCATGGATGCGTACTGATATATCATCATGGCTGGCATAAGTTTCCTTATTTGGTTCACCTTACCACCAAATGTGGAGCAGGATCCTTGCCAACCACCTACGCCGGCCTTCAAGCGACCCTTGAGGTGCAACAACTTGGGTAGATTTATACTCAATCACTGCACAAGCCCTTGAATAATATCAGGACTTCACTTCATCTCTCTACCTTTCAGGCCGATTCGTTGCGCCCGCAAGGAAGTGATAAGTCTGGAATCGGAACTACAACCGGGTGCGAGGAGGAACGATTTCATGTCGACGATTGGCGAACAACAGCCACGACCAGGTGTAAGATCCAGGCTTAAGATACGTTGTTGCACTGAGGTTTATTAATCTAAAAGATGAGTGAGGCGCCCCTTGATATCAAATCCTTAGAAACGTTCCATCTCCATAGGTCTTTCGTTGTTATAACATCGCTGTGCTCGAAATCAAGGGTATCTTTACGCTGCTCCTGACCTATCCACTAACGTCGCTGCGTAAGCAAGTACTTCGGGTACTTTAGTTATCCAGTCTGCCCTACAAGAACGACCCTCAGGCTCCACCTAGCGCCCAAGTGTTTCCGAACTTGTTTCTGCTAAGCGCGATCTTGGAAATCTCCTTGACTGCGTGCATGCACAAATTAGTATGTGATTGTGCAGAAATTTCAAGCGATAAACGATGTAGGAGATTAGAACACTTACAGTCTTTCCAGGTCATGGGATCCTTGGTTTCATCAGCTGACTGTCTCCAGAGCCTCGCCATCCAGCTTGTCACCAATAAGTCCAACTCTTTGTGGTCCATGGGGAGTATGACATCCAACTGGGGCATGCCCAACAGCTTCTTCTCCTTATCTCGTTTTGCGACTGACTCAATAGCGACAACTTCTCCCTTCATGTTTTTCCAATGGATCTCATCTTGGTGCTTTATCTGGTGCACCGCGCTGTCCCCGGCTTTGAAGTGATCCTTCACCTTCCACCCAGAGACGCCGGGCATCAGGTAGACTTCCTTATACGTTCTCTTGGAGCTCATCTGACCCTGAATAACTGTGACGTCGTTCAGTTGCACGCTGAAACTTTCAAGTCCCTTCAGTGGGTCCTGTGTGAAGTCGTAGATGTGGTCCAATCTCGTTCTCACTTTGTCGCTGCCAGCTTCTGATGAGACTCTGTATCCCACTTTCTGAACTCCATACACCAATGACTTTGCGTCGGTCACAACGTTGCTCAGCTCATAGAGCGCGCGAGGTGGTGAAGTATGGGCGAAGATTGTCGTTTTATCCAGGAACAAGGTTGGTGTCTCTCCACAGCTGAGCTGTGCCCTTGAGTCGCTGACGGTGTTGTCATACGTTGGCGGTTCCACGTCAACATCAAGCATGGAAGGGTTTGTTGTCATCTTGGGCGGTGGGTAAGATTTGCGATTGCTGGCTGGATAATTCTGGTTTTGCTAGGTACGGTGCAGTCACAGACTGAGAGATGAAGTTGGAGGTCAACGTTGTGTAGTTAAAGACTGTGTTGGGTGTTCCTCGGCGTGGGGTGTTCCATCCTCAAATAAGGCATCCATACGCGCCTCATTTTTCGCCGCTACGAGCGATTGTATCTGGTCCGTTAATCCAACTAACAAGCATAAGTGGCTGAGCAGAGCTCGGAATGAGGCCACGCCCAGCTCAGGTGTTCTTACACGCTGCAGCCAAGGAGAATGTTGCGCCCTGTAATAAAGGGTCTTGTTCTGGAAGCTGACTAGGCACCTAGATTTCGGGCTCCAAAATGGGGCATGATTTACAGGCCTTCTAGGTCATTGGCAGGGTCTTCGCGAAGGATGTGCAACCTTGTCTCGGAGAAGCCCTGATGGAGTCTTGGTCAGTAAGGCAGAGCGACACAGCCACTACTACAGCGGTGCCGTCTGCTCCGATCAAAGGCTTGGAATTAGCTATGTTCGGCTCCGTGAACGGAGCCCGTGAACGGATATGTTACGTCACACGCATTGCTTTGCTGTGTAGCTGAATGTTTCCTTTTGTTAGAAGGCGATGTTTGCCCTTCGCTAAGAGACCTGAAATTTTGGATCGCATCCTTGTGCAGATCACAAGTGTAAAGGGGCTTGTGATCTTCACTAGCGCGACGAGACGCTGCGCCTTCGAGCGACAGTGTACAGCTCATAAGGCTTATCGAAACCGTGAAGATGCACGCCCTGTAGATGTT
>NW_026849338.1:0-8438 GCF_030867785.1 Colletotrichum acutatum | reverse complement strand
GGCGTCAACCGCGACCTTCCGTCCAATCTATCAGGATACACCCCGTACCGCAACGCAAACGCACTCGGATTCTGCGCCCTATCCTGCGGCAGCTGCGCGGGGCGAATCCTCTTCGTCCAGTCGCGCCGGCGGACGACGTACGCGGGATTCTTCTCATCCTGCACGCGCGAATCGCCGTCTTTCCAGAGGGGATCCGTCCAGGCGGGAATGTATTCCACGTAGGCCCATTGGCCCTTGTTTGCCGGCTTCACGGGCGGTGCGCAGAGGAATAAGGGTGCGTGGGGATTCCCGGACGGTCGGAGGGATGTGATGGCCGCGGCCGTTGTGTCGTGGGTGTGGACTGCTGTGGCGGGGATGGAGATATTGGAGGTGTTTGTGTGGGTGGAGGATGTGGTGTTGTTTGAGTCTCCCGAAGAGGCTGGTTGTGGTGACGGGGAGAGGGGGAGGTTGATGGGGCTGTCTGGGTGTTCGCGGGTGTTTCTGACCCACCATTCTTCGTCGTAGATTGTTTCTTGGGTGAGGTCCTTGTCTGGAGAGGCGGCCATGGTGATGGCCTCACCGGTGGTGGTGTCGTTGCTTGGGACGGACGTTGGATTGCTTGACCAGGCAAGTTATGTGGGTATCGAGATAAAGACGGGTTTCCTAGAGGAAACTGGAAATTAGGAGAAAGGAATACCGAGAGACGCGTTAGCTCAGGGGGCCATGGCTGATGGGAGAATGAGCCATTTTGGTGTCTTTGGCGTTGTCTCTTGGAAGACCTGGAGTTGACCTCGAAACCAAGCAAGACAAGAATAGTAGTAGTCTTCGGCAACTCCCTCGACTTGTAACAATGTCAAGCACAATTCATACAGCAGGTTCTTTGACTTCACATCCAGAAAACCCGCATTCAACCTTCATCCCTCTAAATGTCTCCTCAAAGGAGCAGCCTGGCTTGGAGCGTTCAGATGCATCGCTTGAAGGGCTCAGCTATCCCCAGTGAGGCGAGAATCCCCTCAGAGTATCGACCGAAGGGAGCCTGCATGGAAAGTTGACAAAGAAGCATACAATGGCAGGTCAATAGCTGCAGCACTTTTGTCTGAGCGTCACTGCGCATAAAGTTGGAAGGGAGACGCACATTTCAGGGAGTCGTGACAAAGGCATGTTGGGTATCACACGCTGACGCGACTATCCCGTCGTCATAGTAGCATACCCCAGTCATTCGAGTACAATAGCACATTGACCACAAACACAAGATCGGGGCCTGAAGATAATCAAAGCATCAGGTTGACGTTCAACCTCGGAAATCGGTCAGATAAGATGGGTCAGATGGGTATTGGATTATGTATATTTTTGACTGCCAGTCGGAACGCAGAGCTGACCACCAGGAAAATAGTCTCCCATCATCTGGAGAAAACGCACCGAACACATCACGTCACATGCATCAATCAGGGAACGAGCTTGAAGTGTCTATGGCTTGTATTGCCGTCTATTTACTCTTTCTACTCTCTTGTTCTTACCCCCTCATTCCCTGTCGCCAGGAACCTCTCTCACACTCGCGCGCGGGATCCTCCAATCCCGCAGCGAGATGGTCATTCCTTCATCCGGCGATTTCATTTCAAGGGGAATCTCATGGGTGCTCGTCAAAGAAATCATAAACAGGCCCGTAACCATGCAACCCGCGTTACCGAAAAAAGACTTTTGTAAGGCTCGTGACAAATGGAAAGGAAAGCGATCTCGTGGCGACTGGTTTAAATGTCGTCCTCGTCGGAGAAAACCTCCTCACCACGCTTGCGGCGGGCCATGCGGTCTAGAGGGAATATGTTAGCATTCTGCGTACAGCGCATCAAGTGATGGATGGAATAAACTTACCCTTCTTCTTCTTGCGGAGCTCGGAAGAGGACAACTTGACCTTCTTCTTGGTGTTGACGATCTTGTTGCCCATGGCGTCGAACTTCTCCTCCTCCTCACCCTCATCACCCTTGAGACGGGGACCAGAGCCCTGGCCCTGAACCCAGTTGTGACCGGAGGGAGTCATCTTGCCGTCAACGACGGCCCAGACCTCCTCAGTGATGTTCTTGGTGAACTCAGCAGAGTGGGTAATGATGATGACACCACCCTCGAACTTCTTCAGGGCCTTGGACAGGGCACCGAGAGAGTCACGGTCGAGGTAGTTGGTAGGCTCGTCAAGGACGATCAAGTGGGGGCGTTGCCAAGAGCAGGCAGCAAGGACGACCTTGACACGCTGACCACCGGACAGACCACGCATGCGAGAGTGGGAAACCAGCTCAGCATCGAGACCGAAGTTGGCGCAGTGAGACTCAATCTCCTTACGGACCAGAGGGCGGAACTGACCGGAGGCGAGGGCCTCCTTCATATCGACATCGGCAACCATCTTCTGGTGAGAAGCCAGAAGCTCGTTACGGGGAAGCCAGACGTTGTCAGCGGACATCATCGGAGTCCAGCGCTCGTTCTTCTGGCCGACGTTGTCACCAATGGCGAAAGAGCACTCGTACTCGTAGGAGTTCTTGAACTTTCTGCGGGAGTTGATGCCGATAATGCGGCGCTGGGTACCCTCGATCTTGAAGATCTTGTTCATGGCCTCCTCATCAGCGTCGGTGATGATCTTGTTGGCGCGATCCATGGTCTCGCGAT
The DNA here is from genome assembly GCF_030867785.1 of Colletotrichum acutatum. NCBI lineage: Eukaryota > Fungi > Ascomycota > Sordariomycetes > Glomerellales > Glomerellaceae > Colletotrichum > Colletotrichum acutatum. The sequence continues at coordinate 5,807 of NW_026849338.1, read as the reverse complement.
CCTCACCAGTCTGGAAACGCCACTGGATGTACTCGGAGGGGGTGCTGTCCAAGTGGTTATCGATGTGGGCGAAAGCGTGCTGCTTGATGTAGGCGATACGGATGTTCTCGTGCTGGTAGATCTCACCAACGGTGGGGATAAGTTCACCAGTAAGGACGTTGATAAGGGTGGACTTTCCGGCACCGTTGGGGCCAATGACGGCGATACGGGAGCCGAGAGAGCACTGAAAGGAGATGTCGGAGATCTGGGGCTTGGTGGTACCGGGGTACTGGAAGGACATCTTGCTGGCACGCAGAATGGCCTTGGCCTTGGTCTTGACACCCTCGAGGAAACCGGGCTCGGGGAAGGAGAACTCCATCTCGGAGTCGGAGAGCTCGTAGTAGGACTTGGCGGCAGGGTTCTTCTTGACGAACTCCTTAAGGTTACCACGGTAGCGCTTAAGCTTGAAGCGCTCGTAGTGGACGATGTGCTGGCAGACGTTGTCGAGGAAGCCAGAGTCGTGGGAGACGATGATGGAAGTGCAGGGGGAGTTCATGAGGTAGTCCTCGAGCCACTTGACGTTCTTCACGTCCAAGTGGTTGGTAGGCTCGTCGAGAAGCAGAATATCGGGAGCCTCGAAGACGGCACGGCAAAGAGCCAGCTTCATCTTCCATCCACCAGACAGGGCAGAGATCTCACCCTTGACCATGGCCTCGGTGAAGCCAAACTCGTTGAGCTTGGACTCGACATCGGCCTGGGCGGTCTCGACACCGGCATCAGCAAGCTTCTTCATGGTCCACTCGATGGTGGTCATCTCAGTGTCAGCAGAGTCCAAGTCGTGCTCGACGAAGACGGTCTTGACCTCGGATTGCTTGGGGAAACCCTCAACCTGCTCGTTGTTGATGGCACGCATGAGTGTAGACTTTCCGGAACCGTTGGGACCGCAAAGACCATAGCGCTGGCCACGCTTGAGACGGAGGTGGGTCTGGTTGAGAAGAATCTTGGCACCATAGGCAAGGGAGAAGGTGCAGTTGCAAAGGTCCTCACCCTCCTCATCATCAGGGTCGACCTCCTCCTCCTCGGCGGCACCGGGAGCGGCGCGCTTGCGGAAGTCATCGACAACCTTCTGGGCATCCTCGTCGCCAACGATGACGGAGATGTAGGGCTTGAGGGCCTCAGTCCAGACGGCGGACTCCATCTCCTTCTCGTCGATGAGCTGACCGGCGATGTTGGAGGCGTACTGGAGGACAACGTCGAGCTTATCGGCCTTGGCCTTGGACTTGGAGGGGATGGACTCCTTGAGCTTGGGGAGGACAACCTCCAGGTCGGAGTCGTGGCGGACCTCGGGGATCTTGCCGTCAACGACGTTACCGACACGGGTGATGGTGTCGAGGGCCTGCTTGGTCTTCTCACGGGCCTCGGGGTCGGCCAAGTTGTCGTAGTTCTTCTGGAGACCAGGCATCATCTTGGGCAAGAAGGGAGCGACAATGTTCGGGTCGTCGACAAGCTTGCACATGTTGTCGACAATGACGGCGGCCTTACGCTTGATGGCGGTCTCACGCTCGGCGAGACCACGGTCAAGCAGGGGAACCATGAGGGCAAGAGTGGGCTCCTGGACCTCGGTGACGAAGGTGGTGGCACCGAGCAAGTGAACGGTCTCGGGAACGTTCTCGGGCTTGGCGATACACTTGATAAGCTCGGGAATGAAGCGCTCGATATCACGGTTGACAATGAGCTGGCAAATGGCCTCCATGGTCTTGTAGGCACGCTCCTTGACCTCCTTCTTGGTGTCCCACATGGACTCGGAGACGACGGGGATCAAGTCGGGAACGCGGTAGCCGACCTGGGCGGGGGCGGTGCGGATGACGGTCTCGAGGACATCGAGAGCAGCCATCTTCTCCTGCCACTTCTGGGCCTCGAGGAGGGACTTCTTGACGGGGGCGAAGACACCCTTGACAGCGTTGGGGTTGATGGCCTCAGCGATGGCAAGAGCAGCGGCGGTGGCGGCGTTCTTCACACCGGTGATCTTGTCACCAGCGGCGGCAAGAACATCGGGAAGGAGAGCGACGAGGAGGGGCTCGACGTGAGCGGAGACCTCGGAGTGCTGAGCAATGGCGGTGATGGCGACAGCGGCCTTCTCACGGGCAGCGGCATCCTTCTTGTTGTTGAACAGCTTGCGGATAGACTCGATGGTCCTGCGGGGAAAATCCTTGTCAGCGCTGATGCTCCAGAAAAAAAAAGTTGTGTGAGCCGAAAATAACTCGCCGCTGAGTGGCCAGCGTGGCTAGTCGCTCAGCGTCGCAGCGGATCGGTGCAAAAGCCGCCCGAAGAGGCGAGGGGGACAGAAAAAAAAATTCTGAATTTTTTGGAGAAATTCCCAAGGCCGTGGACACGGTCGCTTGAGGCGAAATCTCACCCTTCCAAAAGAAATGTTGCGGTGTAGTCGGTAGCGAAGATGGTAGTAATAACGACTTACTTGGTGGGAACATCCTGATCCTCAATGCGGCCGTTCATGAAGGAAGCCAGGGAGCTGGAGGACTCCTTGATGTCGGCAGCCTCCTTGGAGACGGTGAGCTTCTGGAAAAGCTCGTCCAAAACCTTGACGGACTGGGCGTTCTCGGAAGACATTATGACGGTTGGTATTATGTCGATCGGGAGGGTGTTTGTTGAGATATTCGTGGGGAGGGAAAACTCGCGATTCTTGAACGTCTAAAGCGTCTAGATGCGAAGTCTATAACTCTATCGTGACCGGGAAAAGGACGATTGAGAGGTGGAAAAGGCCCGCGAGAAGAGACAAACGACTGGAGGATCGTAGTTCTTCTGCTCTAGTATGGCACTTCGTGGGTGTGTAGTCTCTGAACTTCTTGCGAAGGCGGGGTCGATCTAGGCGAATATCGCACTTGATAAACCGTCGCAGACAGGACGTGTAAAGAAAATCAAATGATTGAGTGGAGATGCGTCTGGAGGAAGACGGATAACCAGGAGGAAGAAAGGGAACGGGAGGTTGGAGAGAGGAAGAGATTCAACAGGAGGAAGAGGAGGGAGAAAAGATTGTGAAAAAGGGTGAGGGCGGCGGGCTGGGAGTTTTTAATGTCTAGCGCCAAAATTCAGGCCTGGCTTGTGTTATCGCTCTGCTTTTTTGCCCCCCCTCCCTAAGGTAAGGCCCCTCCCCTCCAGTGCCTCCCCCTCCATTTGGTGCCTGGTCAAAAATGTTCAGCACCTTACGCAGTATTCCCCCCCCCCTTGTCCCGCCGCCCGCCCGCCCACCAAAAACTTTTTTTATTTTTTTTTCTTCTCGCTCCTTCCGTCAGCTACCAACAGAAGTAGCAGAGAGTGGCAGAGCTGGCCGCAGAGAGTGTGCGCTGTGTGGCTCTGTGTGGTTCGGCGTGTCACTTCTGGCCCGGCGACGGCGACGCTAGCGGCAAGGGTAGCCCCACCACAGAAAAAAAATCAGAAACTGCGGAAACCACCCCTCCTTCCTGCCTTCCTGCTTCCTCCCTCCCCTCCTCCAAGACTTCTGTCCAAGTCTCTCTCTCCTGCCTGCCAGTGCCTGCCTCTTGACTGCAGTGTCTAAGGTAAGGAAGGTACTTGGTGCTTGCCTCGCTGCCACCTGCCCTGTGCTTGTGTTGGGCACCTTGGTTGGGTGTCACTGTGTTCCAACCCCCTGGCGACTCATGTCTTATCGGAGGGGTTAACTCGCTTATCTGACCCCTCGCTAACCTCGAAAGGGTTATCGAGAAGGGCGGTGAGAGGGAAAATGCCCGTTCATGCACCAATGCATTTTCAGCCATTTGTGAGGCCCACGGACACTTTGCCATTTTGCCTTGATTGACGGCGTCTCTTTTTTTTTTTTTTTTTTTTATACCACGGTGCTCAGGCCCGGTTCCTGACTCTGATATTCGACGGTTGGTTCTGTTGAGTTGAGCACACCTGGGGTCCCCAGTCTCTCTCTCTCTCTCAGTCAGTGCAGATTCACCGATGCTCTCTCTTTCTAGAGACCATGAAATAGCAAGGTGTCAACATTGTGCTTAGTATCTTTCTCCTTGAAGGGCCGAGCTGATTTCACGGAGCAACCCTCCGAAATATTCCCTTGTGGTCAATTTCGTTTTTGCCTTGGTCACGGCGATTCCATATCGCCAAACCTCGGGCCATATCGGCATTGTTGTCTCCCCTTCCACGTGTCTACCTCTATATGCTTCCATTCGCTATAGGTCTGATATAAGAGTTATCTCTACGGACACCTAAAGCTACCCCACAGTGGCGGATATATCCACGTCGCTGCTAAACGACCTTCAAGTCGCACCTCTAGTCAGCAATCTCACCTCCCGTCTCTCAAGTGAATGCCGGCTGAGTGGCTCAGTTCACGATAAGCCCTGCCTTATCCCGTGCGCTTAGCGTAGTATGGGGAAGAGGGTGAGAATCGAGGAGGACGAAGGAGGAAAGGAGGTGAGACGGGCATCGTCCATGTGTAACCCCTTATCCCCTGTCGTTTCCAGGCCGTCTGAGTCGTCTCGGCCGGGGATGAACATCGAAACCCATCCAAACACCGCCATAATGTACGGAGTACATATGCAGCGTGAGATGTCAGTTGCAATACACGTGTATTCTCACAGATACGTAGGCAACTAGGCAAATAGGCAAGCACCCCAAAGTCTGGACGGTACATAATAGTTTTCTGCGCCTCGGCTTCGCCACCCCAATTCCCTTTTGCCTGGACGAGGCAGGCGCAATGTCCGAACCGCTACTCCTGCACAAGCACATGCGAGGTACCGCGCTCTACGTACCTTACCGTAGATTCCTGACAACCAGACCAGGGCAAGAAGGAAGGAGGTTGACGTTCCCATGGGACCGTCCCTGATTATCCGGAAAAAAAATTCTCTTGTTACAGAATACGCCGAAGTCTAGCACAGAGATAGTCATCCCAACTCTAGTTTCATCCGACGGTGAATGTTTCTCTCAGTCTTTTGTACTTCCTACTTTTTGTCAGCTCTTCCTTTGGCATGGAAGCCGGGTTCTGGCTTCGCTGGCGTTCCGGGCCACTCGGATCGTCCCTTTTTGCCACGGCCTGCCCGATTCGACCTTGATTCATTGAGACGCTGGCCACTAGGTCCGAGTCCATCTGGGTCTTTGTCCCGCCCCCAACGCCTCCAAGAAGAGACCCAGCGAGCGGATTGGCGGAAAGAAGTCCTTGGAAGGCTGAGGTCGCTACAATTAGACAATGCTGAGACTGACTGGCTGTCCGGACCAGGCTGCGTGGCATGCAAGAGGTCAGACCTCCGAGGCTGGACGGATCGATAATCTGCACCTCTACAGGCGTTATTCATGCCCTTGACTTCTAGATGCTCGTAGCGGATGGTAAACTGCCATGGACACTAGATATCTCGTCACCGCTCTTCTGGCATCAAAAAGCGGTGCCATTGGAAAGAACCTGAAGTTCGCAACCTTTTCAAACTTAGTCCTCCCACAGGAGAGGCGGAAACAGCCCGCTACAGCCGCCAATAGCCCTCTCCATCATCTTCGATGTCGTTGATATTGAGCTTCAAAGCTCTCGTTATCTGTTCTTATCGATACGTTCAGGCCACCAGCTCATCACGATTGAATGGCGGGGTGATAAGCAGTTGATTGCGATTGCGGCGTTGCGCTCCTCCCTCACCAACTCCACAAAATCGTGGGGCCCCGTAGAATTTTCTCTCTCGATCCTTCACCAAGCCCGTCATTCCTTAGCCCGGGCAACGACACACCAAAACGACTGCAGGGGCCGCACACCCTCCCGCTTTCTTGACCGCTTGATGGCCTGGTTCATAGCGGTAGATGGATATCGTCGTCAG
>NW_026849337.1:0-8449 GCF_030867785.1 Colletotrichum acutatum | reverse complement strand
AACGTTTATTATAAAAACTGCGGTTTCGTTATTATTTTAAAAACAGTAAATTAAAGTTCTTTTTTAACGACGGATCGCTACTTCGAGGTTTTAAAATACGTAAAATACTTTTTTTTCGGTTTTATTTTTTAAAAAGAACTTTTTAAACTATTTACTATATTCGTTAGAAGCTATAAATATATATTATTATCTATTTAAAAAGGGCTCGAAATAAAAGAGATTTTAATATATTTAGTATTATAATTATAAAATACGTTTTAAAAGCGGTCCTCTTAAAATTATTAATTTAGTTTTAAATATTATATAAGCTTCGTATTTAATTTATATTAAAGGCTTAATATATACTCTACGAGTTTTATATAGAAGTTAATAAAAGGTATTAAGTTTTAAATAACCGGTTTTAAAATACTATAGAAGTGTATTATTAGATCTTTTACGAGTACGTTAGTACGAGTAATAGAACTTTTTATAACTAATTAATAATATAATACTAGCTAAGCTCTTAAAAATATAGTTAAGGGCTATAATAAAAAGATAAGATTAAAAGAGCTTATATTTAAAAAAGACTAAGTTATTTTTTTAAATTAATTACTTTTTAACGGTATTTATATAAAGCGTTTTTTATTATAAAATATAATTTAAATTATAATATTAGAGTGCGCTTTTATTTAGAAAAGTCTTTAAAACTATATTTATATAGAAGCCCTCGATATAAGCGACGTTTTAAAGCTTTAGATTATATATTCCCTCCCCTTTAAGTTTATTTAAAACGCCCTTTATAATCCGAGTCCTATATATAATAACGGGTAATATAATAGTTTTTAATTTAATATAATTATTATTACCTAATAATATATAGCTTTTAAATTTTAATAAGCTTTTATTATTAACTAAGTATATCGCCCCGTAGCTATTTATTATTATACTTTAGGATAAAAAATAAGCGCTATTTATAAGGGTATTAAAAATTATGTTTAATTCTATTTCTTAACCTTTAATAAATATAGCGACTATATAGCCCTCGTTTTAATTTATTAATAAGCTCGTTATAGGCTAATTAAAGGATCCTTTTAAAAGCCGAGGCTTTTTAAGGGTTCTATCGTCTTTTAGTTAACTAACTTTCTTAAACTTATTATAAAATAATTTCTATTTATTTAATTTAATTACAATAAGGACCTCCTCTATATAGCTATTAAATATTCGTATTAAAGACCTATTAATATTATAATTTATAAATACTTATTTTAATTTTTAATATACTAAAAGCCGCTAGTAGTATACGTAATTATATAAATATATAACGTCCCTTTTATTATTTACGTCTTTATATAAATTAAAACGCCCTAAAAAAATAGAATAAGCCCCTTTTTAATTTAAAGGCCATTTTATATATACTTCCTAGGTTATTAAACTAAACGTATATATAATCTCTTTAAGGGTTTTAATATACGTCCTAAAAGTAATTAATTTATAAAAAGCGTTATAAGTTCGTTAACCCTATATAAAGTTAAGCTTAGACTTAACTATTTTTAAAAAGTTAATTATAGCGATCTCTTTTTAAATTTCTAAAATATTATATATTTTTATTTAGAAATAAATAAACTACTACTCCTCGTATTAGCGTTAAGTATTAACTCCGTTCTTTATTTTATTAAAGACTTATCTATATTCTTATTAAACTATATTCTTAATTATAACTTTAAAAGGTATTAAATCCTATTTTAATTACTAAACGATCCATTAAATACTAAACTTAACGCCTTTTTAAATTATTTTTTAAAATACGTATTTATAAAGAGTAGCGGTAATCAACTTTTTTAATTATTAAATAAAGAGTTTAATATACGTATTAATATTATTATATTTAGGAGCTATAATTTAATAGTACTTAGCGGAGAGCTCCTATTTTTTTTAAATATTTTCGAATATATAGATCTTTTTTATAAATATAGTATAAGGATATATTTAGTTACGTAAAGTTAGTAATATAACTAGTTTTATAAAAAGAACTCTAACTAGATTTTATAAATTATTTATATTTAAAAATATTAAAAGGGTCGTATTAAGAGTTAAGGCTAAAAATTATTAATAAAAGATCTTTTATTCTCGTTAATCGTTTTTAAATGCTTTATAATAAATTTCGTAAGCTCGTTACTCTTTTTTATTATAAATTAAAAATAATAGTTTAAAGTTTAATAATAAAAAGAATATTATAAAGGGAGCGAGGAATATATTAGAGTTTAGAACGTCTAGATCGACGTATTTTTAAATTTCGAGGCCTTTATTTATAAAGCAAAAAGTTTAGAACTATTTAATTTAACTATTACGGCTACTTAATTTAGCTTAACTAAAGGTTAATATAAAAATATTTATTATTTTAAAAAGATAATAAAAATTATATTAATAAATACGTTATCGTATTTTAAAGTCTTAATTAAGAGCTAGGTTTATTATTATTATGAGTTATAATATATAGTAATAAATATACGGAGTATAATAAAGTAGCCTAATTTATTAAAATAAAAATAAATAAAAGAGAAAGGTCTATATATAGGATATAAGTGAGATATACGTAATATAGTACGTAATAGGCACTTTGTGGATTGCGGTCCCTATCCTTGTTACGTGACAGTACCTCTCGTATGAGCCTATAACGTGATTAGCAAAGCCTTCCTATAAAGGCGTGGCCTCTGCTTTACCTCATCCAAATATACCAAGCATTTGCTGAGGTCATCGGCGTATGGAGAGGCGAGGAGCGGCGTCTTTCTGCCACTTCGCTGGATGATCCAAGGCTTGTTGCTTTGGTCAAAGAACAGAGCCGCGGCAGCTTTTCCGTCGACCATCAACCACTGCTTTGCCAGGGTCTCGTTGTCCATCTCCAGGATTTGGGCGCCAACATCAATCAAAATTCTAATGCCGCGACGATGAAGCTCTCTCAACAGATCGGGCTCGGATGCACGCACCCCATGGGGTCCGACAATCCTGTGGCACTCTCGAGACCGGTCATGCAGTAGGTATGTGAGAACTTCTGCATTGGTGTGTGAAAGTCCAGGAAGATCGTCTTGCGTGATGGTAAGCGGAAGCATTGTACGATTATCGTTTGTGCCACTGAACCCGGTTGTCATAGCCGATGCCGAAGCTGCGTGTCTCTGTCCTGCTGGCTTTGCCTGTGTTGACTGACCGGTTTCGTGAATTGAGAAAAGAGGGATATCCCACCCATTTGACTGAAGCTTGACCTTGAACTGCTTTGCATGCTGAGGAAAAACGAAGTTGTTCATGAAGTAATCAATAGCTGCAATATTGTACCGCAGAGCTTTCCATATCTCACCAAGTTGCTGACCATCGTCGACATTGATCGAGTTCCAGGCTTTAAGGTGGTCGGGGAATCTTGCACTGCTTCGAGTCCACTTATCGTATTCAGATGTTGGACCATCGGACTTGAGAAGATGCTCGAGGGATTGGGTCAGTTGGGCGATGCTGATGCCGTCGTAGTAAAATGCCAGACATGACAATATGTCACGTAACAAGGATAGGGACCGCAACCCACAAAGTGCCTGTCACGTGCTGTATCACGTGTATTTCACTTACATCCTGTATATAGACCTTTCTCTTTTGTCTATTTCACTTTGATAGGTTAAGCCACTTTACCACACTCCGTATGCCCATTGCTGTGTGCCATAACTCGTGACAGAATAAGATGGCGACATCTGGGTGTCCCCACTCAGACTGCTCACTCGGGACGCCTTTGGCGTGGTAAGGCACCGCAATGGGGTCTCGGAGGGGATGTAGTCCATACTGCACGTTCCATCTCTTCTTCAGAGTCATCATTAAGATGCGGTTGACCAAGATACCTCGAAGCAGATAAATAGTCTGCTTGACGCTTGGTCGGTCCGGGCACAGATGACGGATACGCTGGAGAGTTCCATCTCGGGGTCTTTCATTGAACAAAAACTCCCTAACAGCAAGTCGGTCGGCACCGTCGAGGTTCTGCAACTGGAGAATCCCGGCATCACCTCGTAGCACATCTGAAGTAAGAAGCTTGACAAGAGCCTCCTCGACGTCCGTTCGTAAGAAGAAGAGCAATGGAAAGCCTCCCTCCGACCGTCGAATGACTTCTATCGAGTTCGGAAACTGGTGGGCGAGGGCGTACAGATGTCTGTCAACGAGTCGTAAGAGGTCTTGCGCCACTTGCCAACAATGAGGATGCCCATCGACAGTCATCTGTGAGCCGGAAGGATAGATGAGCTGCGTCCTTACAGCCAATGTGTAATCAGACTCGTCCAAAATGTCGCGGCATCGAGTGCGGAGCCACGACTGGACGTTGATCATTGGCCCAGCTTCCGGCATCCTATTGTCCACCATCCGCTGCAGGCCGCTCAACACGAAAGACAGGTTGTGCTCCGGCTGGCATACAATCACCCCGGCTTGCTTCATTATAGTTCTATGCACTCTGTGGTATGCTCGAACGAGGTTTTCCTCTGTAGGGGTTCGACGAGAGAACGGAATGTGTCGGACTTGTCGATCGAGAAGACCGCCGAGTCGTGCCTGAAGGAGCTGGGCCGTTTGCAGCAAAAGAGCTTTGGGAACAACTACCCTTACAAGGTTTTGGGTATTTGCCAGTGCAGCGGCCACCATAGGTATGATGCAAGATGTTTTGCCTGTTCACCATTAGCCATCAGCATCATGAAAGAAGGTGCGTGAGCCGGTTTCTTGGTATAACTAACCTTGCCCCATGTTCATCTGCAAAACAGAATTGCAACCAGAAGCCGGGGATATTGTAGCCAAGGCGACATCAACCTGATCAGGTCGAATCATCAAATTTACTTCGATTTCGAGAAGTAACCAATCGGGATGCTCGGATGGCTGCCAGTTCGAGTGACCCTTGTTTGCCATCTCGTCCGCGTATCTTCCAGCATCGCCACGCATAGTAGCATAGTTGATACGGAGATCTCGCTGAGCGTCTGTGATCGAGATGCCAAAGTCCAGCAATGCCTCGAACACTGAGTTACCGAACTGAACGGGCGTGGCAGTCGACCGTAGCTGTTCCAACAAGGTCACCGTGGTGATCGCAGGCCAAAGCTGACCGGACCTGAGCCAATGTACGCATTCAGCAGAGAGGTTCTCGTCGGGTTTCTCCAGAGCAAAAACAATGGCCTTAAAGCGTTGTTGGGTCGAAAGAATCGATAATGAAACTTCTCGGGAAACAAAATCTGGTGACGTATCGTCTTTGGTGTGTTTCGAGGCATGCCTGGCAACAAAAGCGTTCAAGCTCTTCTCCAGGTCCTCCGCGTATCTCTGGCGTATCAGCGACTTCGAGTTGGACAGGTTAGACACGATCTTCCTTAGTTCAGCATTGGCTCCGGTGGAAGGATGTAGCGTTGTCTTCGCGGACATCCAGCTCGGTGCTAGAACATTGGTCCCAGAACTTCGCATTGTTGAGGATGGAAGCTTGATTGGTTGGCGAATGTGAGCTGGGTGGCGGAGGTGTTCGACAAGCCGGCCGGCCCTAGGGTCAGTGATCTTGACCTTGATGACTTCTTTCAAGTTGGTCGTTCCGCTGTTGTGGAGAGTCGGAATTGTCTTTCTCAACAAGTCGGACCTCAATGAAGGGATCTCACCACCACGTAGCCGGTCTTCAAAGCTCTCCTCCGATGCAATGAAGCACGAGGCCTCGTACTCTGTCTCAGTTCGGTGCTGATCCAGAATAGACTGAACAGTACTCAAGTGTGCACACAGGTCCTTGTTTTGATAGAGGCGCTTCCATTCAACTCGGACCACACCCAAAGCAGCTTTGATGTCGACCAGCAAGGGCTTGGATATGTTTGTAACGCCTGGCTCGATGCAAGGCCACTGCGCAAGTAAGAATTTCGCCAAGAACACGCAATCATCATTGGCCTTGTGATCCCAGGCTGCTTTCTCGTCTCTCATCCGTCGAAGCTGTTTGGCACTGGCAAAACTTTTGAGTTCGTCGCCATCATTCTTGGGGACTGGGGTCTTGAACGGTCCAATTACTTGAATGAGGTTGTCTAGCTGAGGGACTTGATTGGGCTGGAAATCCCGATACTCGACCCAAGCAGGTAGCTCGATAGCTTTCAGTTCGTCGTAAACTGCAAAAGCCGCCAAGGCCTTGACGAGGCTCAGATTGGCTTTTGAGCCGTACGACATGGGTGCCAGCATGAACATCAATGCAAAGGGGGTTTGTTGTTCCCGGCAAGACTTGACTAAGGAGCCCCAGTTTGCCGCAATGTCAATGCCCAGACGGTCGTTCAATGAATTCTTCTCGTAGCTTTCTTGAAAGCCACCGATCAGAATGTTTTGAGAAAGTTGCTGTGCCAAGCACTGCGTCGTCGTTGCCTTTTGTGGCCAAGTTCGGAGAAAGTTGACAATCTCCATAACTTGCAAGTGTCGCAGATTAGAAGATGCCGGGGCATCGCGCGACAGGTACTTGCAGTCGACGGCCTTCGCAATATCTGTGCTGTTATCGTAAGACCGCTCATAGACCTGCCTGCGAAGCCTGGACCGATCATGCAGGTGAGGGTCGCCTGTGGGTGGTAGGACACCGAAATCGACCTTCACGAGTGCAAAGGATTGGAGCTCTGCCGAAATCGACAAAATCTGTTTCACAACGGGCCTGAACATTTCATGCTGTACACCTTCGGTCAAGCTCACGTCCCAGCGATCCATTTTCATGACTTTGAGATCGGTCGGATAATACTCATGCTGTGGAGTGAGCTGCGCGATCTTGAGTAGTACTGTGACCGGTCCACTGTGAAGGGGAGACCAGGGTTGACAGATCCCAGAGTTTAGCCATTGTAATGCCTCTTCAGTGCCAGTCCGTTCAGTGAGAGGGTCCGGGAACGCCGAAGACGTGTATGCGTGTAATTGTGCTTTCATGTAGAGAAGCATCGGCTCTGGAGCTGACTCGATCCGCCCGAGATGTCTGTTGATGACAAATTTGCCATACCTTCCACTGGGAAGCATTCTCACAAGCATGTTGTTATCGATTTGTTTTGCTTCCACTGGACCAATTGGTGTCAATATGCTTCTCTGCTGGATATCGCGTGGGTTCCGCAAAACCAGCTTGCTTTCGAGGCCGTACCATGTGCCTGCATCTTGATCTAAGTCAATCTCAGAGCCCAATTGAGGTGACTCGAGCAAGCGGCGGGCATTGACATAGAAAAGAAGTTGTAGCCGGCGTATCTCTACGCTCAAATGTCCTGTGTGCGGCTGGAACACAAGGAGGTGCATCCGTTCTTCAAAGCCGCTAAAAATGCGAGCGACGCGCTTGAACAAGGGACTATACGTGTCGACAAGCCGAGAGCTTTGGTTCGTGCAGCTGCGATTCTGAATATCGAGTATCCAGTAGTGGTGGCCAATCTTCCATTTGTCGGCATTCGGGATGATGAGTACTTTTCCACTGCGTGGGTCACTTTTTTTTTGATTTGGGAAGTCAGCCGAAGTCCCAATTCGCACATTGTTATCTCAAAACTCACAGCCAGTGAACGCAATCATTCAAAAGAGGGCCGGGCAGATCCCATGCGTCTCGCGATTTGAACTTGCTTCTGTGTATAAACTGGAGGTACTGCTGTCCTTTAGTTGCCCGAATGACAATGGAACTGCTATCGTAACCAATATCGATGCGATACCCACGATGTTTGACAGTCAGTGCTGGTACTCGGGTCAGTCAAAACAATCCCATAGTCTTTTAGAAATGGTGCTCACTGTAGTCCATGCCAGGCATGTCCGAAGGGTGAGTAAGCAAAGCCTGCTCACCGAAAAGTTCCGTGAGGACTTCTGTATGTTCAGGCGGCTTGGGAAGTTTCTATCAATGAGTTAGCCTATCTCATCGCCTGACTTGTAGTCGTCGGATGCGTACTCCAAGGGGACGGTTGTCGACGAGAAGCAACCCAGTGCAAGTGTTGTACTGAACCGTCTGCATGCACTCTTCCCAGCCATCATGGCCTTGTATCTCGCAGATAACCCATTCTGACTTAAGCTGGAGAGAAGAAATCGTACGAGGACGGCCGTCGGCTTCAGGCCATACTGTCATAATTGCGATCCCAAAGGTGTCGGGTGCAGACGCAATAGACTTGCGTACCAGTGATGATAGACGATATGAGAGCTTCATGTCTGAAACAACAGCATGTTGGAGAACTTGAGGCAGTGCGCCGACGTCAACAACCAAGTTGTCCTGGACTGTAATGCAACACTCAATGTACGTCCGCAGCGACAGCGGATCAAGATTTGCAACCTGGTTTGCGTGAATGATGTACGTGCGCTTGCAAAGGACCGCTGCCCAAAGAGCGTACTGTTGACACCTGCGAGCTGTTTCAACATCTCTTGCTCGGAATGTCTCGAACCGCAGCATTTCAACCCATCGCAAGCAAATTTCTCGAGCTCGGATAATGGTTGGAAAACCCTTTGGGTCGGAGTTTGTGGCCGTCAACGC
>NW_026849336.1:0-8646 GCF_030867785.1 Colletotrichum acutatum | reverse complement strand
GCTGTCAGTGCTTCCGTCACCGAGGCAAACGATCGAGCTTGCGGAGGGCGTTCTCGTGCGCGCGCGCTTGGCGCCGGGTTGCTGGTTCTGGCTGGTGGAGGTAGGGACGCCTGCCGCCTCCTGGCTACTGTCGGATCGAGTAGCCTTGTACAGAGTGTCCGATGCTTTCTGGCCGGCCTTCCGGATCCGAGCCCGCTCCTTTCGACCGGGAAGGGAGACGACGCCGTTTACGACCGAGGGCCTCGCTGGGCAGTCTGTGTGGCCGGCTTGGAAGGGGCCGCAGCAGTTGGGACACTGGGGCCTGGCCATGCAAGGTCCCGTTTCGTGTGAGTCGGAAGGTCTTCCGCAGTTGCTGCAAGTCGGTCGTCGTCCGCAGAACCGGTTGGCGTGGTAGCCCTGGCAGCCGGGGTCATGTCGGATGAGCGTCCTTCGTTTTTTGATGGGCAGAGATCTGCCGCTTTGGTTGAAGAGCCTGAAGGGCGTGACCTCTGATGTGAATGATATGAGCCAAGATATTTCGTTCGTGACTGGGTTGGGCCCAAGGCGGGACGGTCGAGCAAGGACAGGCTTCTGTCCTGTCTGTGCGAAGACCTCATCTTCAACGAGTGTGGCTGGGTCCAGGACGTCCCCGCCAATGCTGTGTAGTTTTGTTGGGCATCGCGGCACAACGTATGTGTGCCACTTGATAGGCGTCTCGACTTGGTGGGCGCCGAGGCATTCCGCCAGCTTTGCCTTACTTGTAAGTAGTCTTTCCTGTATTTGCTTGTTTCGCGGCTTCAGAGAGTAACCTGTGCTGATATGGTAGACGTGGGGAAGGTCCGCTAGCCCCAGGCCAACGGCCTTACAGACGATCTGTCGTACGGCGAACGGTGCGATCTTCCGAGCGGCCGCTAAGCTTTCTTCCGGGACGCGGGCAAAGATGCGGAGGTCCTCCTTCGGCTGCGCCTGCGGCTGATCCTCGGCGGGGAGTGTGGCCTTCGGGCGGGCAGAGCTCTGGCAGCTCTGGCCGCTCCGGGTCGCCGCAGTGGTGTTGCCCGCCATCGGTGCGACGACAGCCGCCCAACTCCGGGCCGCTATTGGGCTTGTCTCGTGATTGATCAGTCTCTTGAGGGTTTGAATGACATAGGCAGTGGCTTCTTTCGCGATCTGCTTTCTAGAACCGTCAAAGCTGGCGACAACGCTGTCGACGGACCGTGCAATGGTCAGAAAGACGTCTTTCCGTGCCTCGTACTGTCTAGCTTCTTCTGCAAGGGCTGTCAAGACGGACCCTGTGGCAGATCCGCTCGGAGCAGATGCGGTAGAGGCTGCGGGCCCCTCGGCCGAGGTAGGGGCGTCGGTGGTGGCATCAAGCTGGCTTCCCGTTAGGCTGGGCCGGGTCGGCTGTGCCTCGGCGTCGCGGCGTCGCTTAGCTCTTGAGGTGGGGTTCGGCTCCGGAGGTGTCCCGGAGCCTGGTTCGGGGTCGGCTTGGTCGGCCGACATCAGTCCGGTGCCCGACGGCGGCTGTGAGGCCATCGCGGATGCGGGCTCCGGCAAGGGGAGGTGAAGAGTTTTCGGCTGTTAGTAATTTGGTGGTAGGCTCACTCATTCACTAACAGCAGATGCCAAGAAAAATTAGGCGAGAGGGAAGTTGCCAGTACGAGGTGGGAAAAAAGTGACTACAGTCGAAGGCCCCCCGTCGGGGCCTGGCGGGACGGTGGTAAGTCCGGTGGTGCTAGCAGTTGATGTAACAGTAACTGGAGGCGGTCCAGTGACAAACGTAACAATGGTAGGAGGACCACCACTAGGGCCAGATGAGAGAGTTGTTAAACCCGTAGAAGATCTCGTGGATGTGAGTGTTACCGGTGGAGGACCAGTGACGAATGTGATCACAGTTGTAGAACCTCCTTCGGGGCCTGGAGGCAAGGTCGTCAAGCCGGTCGTGCTCGCCGTAGATGTCAGCGTCACCGGCGGAGGGCTTGTAACGAAGGTCACAACCGCAGGCGGTCCGCCAGGTCCCCCGGGAAGAGTCGTTAAGCCAGTAGTGCTCGCAGTTGAGGTGACAGTAACGGGCGGGTGACCTGTAATAAAGGTAACAATGGTAGGCGGCCCCCCCCGACCTCCGGGCAAGGTGGTTATGCCAGTTGTACTGGCAGTGGATGTAAGAGTGACGAGCGGAGGCCCAGTCACGTAGGTAAAGACCGTGGGTGGACCATCAGGGCTTCCAGAAGGAATCGTCGTTAGGCCGGTAGTACTAGCAGTTGAGGCCAACGTAACCGGAGGGGGACCTGTAACGTATGTGATGACCGTTGATGGGCCACCGGGGCCTCAGGAAGAGTGGTCAAACCCGTTATGCTGGCGGTAGAGGTGAGCGTTGCCGGGGGAGGGCTTGTCAGGTAAGTGACAACAGTAGGAGGTCCCCCATCAGTCCCAGGCGGAAGTGTACTTAGACCAGTCGAACTGCCAAAAGACGTCAGCGTGACTGGAGGAGGTCCGGTCACGACAGTGACAACAGTGGAAGGCCCTCCGCTTGGTCCAGGGGGAATCGTAGTCAATTCCGTGGTGCTTGCAGTCTGGGTAAGCGTGACTGGCGGCGTGGTCAATGGAGTGGTGATGTAGGTGATGATAGTGGGCGGGCCACCCTCCGGACCAGGGGGAACAGTCGTCAGGCCAGTTGTAGTCACAACAGAAGTAAGCGTGACCGGAACTGGAGGGAATAGTGTGGTAATGAATGTAACAATGGTAGACGGACCGCCATTCTGGCCGGGAGGAAGCGTAGTCAAGCCTGTCGTCGATGCCAAAGATGTCAGGGTCACTGGGCTGGGTGGTTCGATGATAAAGGTGACGGTTGTAGGTGGGCCGCCGGACGGGCCAGGAGATATCGTCGTCAAACCAGTGGTAGAAGCACTGGAAGTGATGATGATGGTCGAGGATCCCCCATCCGGACCGGGAATATTCGTGCTCAGGCCGGTACGGGTGCCAATGGAAGTCACCGCGGGCAATGAACTCTCAGAAGGCTGAACAAAAGTAATGATAGTGATTGAATTTCCTGGGCTCTCTGGTTGGACCGTCGTTGCTCCTGGTCGAGCTCCCGTTGACGTAATGGTGATTGTGCCAGGTCCTGGGACCCCAATAACGCCAGGACTACTGCCAGAAGCAGCTGAGGCAGACATGTCCTCCCAGCTGTGAGTCTCAATCGGTGGAACGGCAGAATCACTTGCTCCATCTCCAGAGGCCGAGACAGTTATCGTTGCTTTTGAGGTGAGTGTACCATCGTGGATAATGCTTGTCGTGATTTGCCATTCCGTCCAAGTCCTACATGATTATTAACTCCGAGATCTGGATACTGCAAAGGCCAAGTGTCAAGTACCTGGCACTGATTGATACGGATATATTTCCAGAGCATCGAAACTCAAATGGCTGGTACTCTATGATGACTTTACCGACGGCAGGCGATGGGCTAGCCTGACCAGCGGCAAGTGATACCCAGTGAACGACGAGACAAAGTAGAATATTCCACTTCATATTGATTTGTGAATATTAGGATTTCGAGACAAGATGAAGATGATGTGATAGAGCAGTAGGCGCTGGATGAAGATGAATATTTTAGCAATCTCATTACTTTTGGGGGAGAACCATTGTCGTCTTTTAATCCTAACTTACTAGCTCTGTACGAGAAGTTTGGACATCTCTAACTACGACGAAGTCGAATTGAGACTGGAAGTTCTTTCCGCAAACATCGAACAAGACTCCAAAGAATGACATCTTTAACTCAATGTTGGTCATCTATCTCGTGCTCAGCCTGTCTCAACCTTTAGGCATGAATAATGTCCGATAGCCTCACGAGAAGACTTCGGCCACTCACTGAGAGTCGAGAAGGTTCTCATATCTCGACATGACATCGAAATTTCCGTCCGGTTGCGTCTTGAGAGAAACGCGTTACAAAGGCTAAGGAGCTCTGCGCCACCAACCTCATCCTATCAGCAATCAACAATTCCATAATCGGAAACTTGTGTCTCTGGGATATCATGACAGAACGATTTGAGTGAAAGTTCCTGTGTACAAACGGACAAATACATTGCGACTGATGCCAGTCAATGTTGGTTCAAGAGGGTTAGTGTCGTTTTCCTTGGCAGCTAAGGTATCCGGCGATGGCTAGGCCAGGGAGGTTCTTCAGAAGTTCAGATCTGCAACACGCCTGGCTTTAGATACACTCCTCATACATAGCAGTTCTCTGTTAGGTACTTGTAGATACATGTAGGTAGACTATGTTATTTAGACTTTCAATAGCTGGGTCAAGTTCCAGGCCTAACCTCAAAGCCTTGGGGGTAGTCGATGTCGGATGAGCCGGGAATCGCGGGAATTAGAACTGTTGTTCTGATCAAAAACCGACCATGGTTGCGAAAATGCGAGACATTCACTCTCACCAAAGATTTCAGGGGTGGTACGTATTTTTCGAAGTATCACCACTGCCGGCTGACATTGTGTACGCGGTACTGTTGTTATCATCAAATATCAATCTCAGCGCAAACCTCACCCGGACCTTGTGCTCTAGATACTCTAAATGTGTCAAAAAGGGTCATTCGTCAGGAGACTCAACCGACTTAGCTGATGTATAAACGACTGTGATATATGACACGATGGCGTACAGGCACCGGAAGCTGTGTGTTGTATCTGACAACTTGAGCGCACATGTAGACATTTTGGTGACTGAACTGGGTAGGCCGAATGGCGCGCGCGGTGTCAAGTTGCCTTTCTGGGCCATCCTTCTCATCAACTGCTCGAAATTCAGATGACGCCGCTTATCGAAGAACATTTTCTTGTCCCTGACGCAACATTGTTCGCGATAACAAAATAGAGTATCTTACTCCGAACTGGGTCAACACCGAGTTTCCAGCACAATTGTAAGCCCCAAAGGAAGTCGACAAAGCTGACTCGTGCTATCAGTCAGGGAATAGCTAGCGGAAGGATCACCGGGGAGGAACTGGAACAAACGCTCTGAAGTACTGGTCTGAGCCAGGAAAGAAGGAAGCAAGAAGCTCTCTGTCCGAGCACACGGCCGCGCAACTACGACAGTGACCTAGCATCTACTGGGGTATTTTGCTGGGGCATATAAGCTCTGAATCATCTTTAATGGACAGGTCACATTTTTCATTACCGCAAGACGCGTCTGTCAGTTGCACAGATTCGTGAATCAAGTGTCCCTTTCGGGTAGAGTCCTTTTCGGGTAGAGTCCTAGCTTATGCCTGACGCTGGTTGGCTCCCGGGCCGAAGCCGTGTAACCCTGGCGCTTAGCATGGCGTCTGGAACGAAGGGAGGAGTCTTAGCATCCACGTAGCGCCTATCCACTCGGCTCGACGCCGGAACAAGCCCACCGCAGGTCGGGATTAAAGTGAGGCTTCCCTAAATATGTGGGCTTTGAGAAACACCGTGTTGCCTGGCGTCTATACTAATTGTTGTTTTAAGGACCCGATTGAGACACAACTGGGTTGAAAAGGGCGCGTGGGTCCGCACATCAAGGCCGATCAACGCTGTGCCGCCGGCAGAAGTGGAGAGGTGTTGCTAGTATACGGAGTACACGCATTGCATCCGGATATGGCAAGCACGTTAGCATTGCGCTACATCGGCCAGCTTCAAGTGATCACCCTTCACCGGCATTCTCCTGAGTCTTGTCTCTAGCTTAAATCCCCAGTCTCAGACGTCTTAGAAGAGCAACTCAGAGCCTGCTAGACGTGCCGAAAGTGACCATTCACAAGAATGTCAGCCCCTTAAGTCCGAGTTTGGAGACGTTTGAGCTCTCCTGTCTCCCTGTGTTGGCATCTCAGAGTCTCCGGCTATTCTTGTATTGGTTTATATCTGAATTGCGCCAATGCGCTTACATTTTGTAGGCATCCGTGCGAAAGCCTTGTGAGTCTGTGTGGCCATGAGAGTTTCGGCCTAGAAATTGATGTTTCGCGGATCACATTAACTCCGGTGCATCCCTTGTCAGCCAACACCTATTGGGTTACAAGCAAGAGCTCTCGTCAACGCTGCCGCTCAGGTCGAGAGGCTAGGTGGCCGGAGAAGAGTTAGCAATACCAGTACGTCGGCATTCGTGGGATGACTGCAACGTCGTGCAGGTACCAAAAGTACTTTAGGTAGACGAAAAGAGGAAAAGAAAATGCCGATTCTACCGTCCATATTTCCGTTTAGACGGATCAAGTCACGATCATCACAGCTGAGCATGGGCAATAGACACCAGCCCTGAAGTGAAAGGAGGTGCAGCGAGGTGTGTCGTTGGAGAGATCGTGTACGAGAACTAAGAGGCAATTCCAGGACCCTTGTAAACTCAGCTGAAAGACTAGTCCATGGTGTAGATTTAAATCATTGATAGCCATGTACATGTAAGTCCGTGTAGGGGAGCACAATTGAGACTAGACATGCGTGCAAAAACGAGTGTTCCTGACGATCACCGAACGCTTTCAACTCAAGTTCAGCCGAAATGGAACATTCAACTCAGGAAGAAGGTGGATAAGTAACTGTGTTCTATCTCTCCAAATACTAGATGTATCCATTTATCAGGAGTGATAAATCATCATACCAGGCAAGCCTTATATTTTGAGCCATACTGCGTCCCTATATTCGGTCTTGTTGGTTGTAACATATGGAGAGCGCCTTCCTGTGGGTAACGTTGAGGGCCGGGATGCCTAGGGACACCTCGGTAGCTTCTAAAAAACGTGGCAAAGAAGTTATCGGCCCTGCGATCTTATTCGAAAGCCATCGGAAAGTCCTCGCAAAATGGCATTTTGCCTTGTGTTCAAAGTTTGAAACCCTATATGTGGAGACCTCTTGCCAAAGCGGTGCGCTCATCTTCTCTGGGCGAAATACCGCTATACCAGTCGATCGACCGGCTATCTCTGTTTGAATCATTCTCCTGTCTAATGTCTTTTTGTGTAGTTGATGTGCATGCATCCATGCGAAGGATTCACTCCCTTGACTTTCACACATCACTTTGGGGATACATATTCACGATGATTTGAGGCAAAGCATGAAGACTGTGTTCGGGCTAGTTTAAAGTCGGAATCGATCTATGCTTGGCGTCAAGCTGAGTATGACGGTGACTTCATGTACCTTACCTTGGTCTGAAAGGCAGATTTCACGAGTCTCGATGAGAGCGCGAGACTTTCGAGAGATGGGCCAAACAGACCCATCATGTCTCCATTACACACTTCTTCTCATTTCATGTCTGAAAGCGGCGCTCACTACAAATGAGACTTGCTTCCAAGATGAGTATTTTCTGCCGAAGAGATGTCAATACGAGCTGCTAGAGCCAACATAGTTAGTGAAAATACATGTCAGCTGCCTCTCAGGATCCAATGCTTTGTGGTCGGGCGTCCTTCAACTTCCGATAACACCTCTACTAATCACTTTGTGGCTATGTGTCTTGCAAAACATGAATTTCGAATCCTCACTTTCCTCTTGAGTCAGGACAAATTCCCTGAATGGGCCGTAGCCTGGCACGCCGAGCCTGGAGAATGTCGCTAACATGTTCTTTCTCACGATCCGCAAGTCTACGTGAGCATTTCAAATCACTTCGTCATCTGACTGCTTACGACGGATGCGGAAAACGAGTCAAATCTTGCTTATCACTCAGTGAACCCACCAAGTATGCCTTCGTTGCATGATGATTCCGGATTCTGCTTGAATTAGGCTACTGAGTTCCAAACCGGAAATCTTCTCAGCTGCTGGATTGATGTAAGTGAAGTCGTCTGGGATGGAAGGTCGGTTGATAACCGGGTACATAAGCTCGAGAACGAGATCTCAAAAATAGCTTTTGCCTCTTCCACGTTCTTCGTTTGCCATTCAATTCAGTTCTGTGTACTTCCTGCCAACGTCAAGAACAAAGATATCTTGTAGCCACGATGAGAAGAGAGCTTACGTACGCCCTTGCAGCTTTTACAGCAACGACTGTGGCCTTGAGCACGGAGGTCAGGACCTTGTCGACCAAGACGGCTGACTGCTCTGTAAGCCTTGATTACTCCTAATACTTCAGAAGTCTTCATGAATCTCATGGACAAACTTCCTAGTTCACGTCCTCTTACGACAATCTTCCAACATTAACAACAAGCCAGATTGGAACCTCTTCTGTCAACGGTAAACTGCTTAACATATGCCTCATTATTCGTGTTTCTAATCATCTAGTAGGGCAATCAAACACTATGGGAGTCACAATCTCAGCTTCTGACAACATTGCAACAGTACCGGGGATAACATGGGTGCCGACTTCAGATTCGGCAATTCTATTGGCAAGCCAAGGTCTTGCTTCAGAAGCTACTCAGACTGCTCGTGCTTCATCAACTACAAAAATCTCGTCTTCCGGAACTACAGTCGTACAGGTTCCTACATCTGCCTCTGAGAAGTTCATGCCTGTTTCCTGGCTGTCTGGAATGTTGGCTGCCCTGGCTCTGATCATGTAGGCGTATTTCCGGGATGCATGTGAGGTTGACGTTTTCTGGAGAATATCGGCAGACTTTTGTAGAAACCTTCGACAGTTCAAAGATGCTGAAACTCGTCACTCCAAGTTTACGACTAAATACGCTCAATATTCTGAGAATTTGCTAGATGCCGATGGGCTCCAAAATCAATTGAGAATTCTCGCTCTACTCTGCTGATTTACTGAATTTCAACCCT
>NW_026849335.1:0-8894 GCF_030867785.1 Colletotrichum acutatum | reverse complement strand
CGATGCTTTCTGGCCGGCCTTCCGGATCCGAGCCCGCTCCTTTCGACCGGGAAGGGAGACGACGCCGTTTACGACCGAGGGCCTCGCTGGGCAGTCTGTGTGGCCGGCTTGGAAGGGGCCGCAGCAGTTGGGACACTGGGGCCTGGCCATGCAAGGTCCCGTTTCGTGTGAGTCGGAAGGTCTTCCGCAGTTGCTGCAAGTCGGTCGTCGTCCGCAGAACCGGTTGGCGTGGTAGCCCTGGCAGCCGGGGTCATGTCGGATGAGCGTCCTTCGTTTTTTGATGGGCAGAGATCTGCCGCTTTGGTTGAAGAGCCTGAAGGGCGTGACCTCTGATGTGAATGATATGAGCCAAGATATTTCGTTCGTGACTGGGTTGGGCCCAAGGCGGGACGGTCGAGCAAGGACAGGCTTCTGTCCTGTCTGTGCGAAGACCTCATCTTCAACGAGTGTGGCTGGGTCCAGGACGTCCCCGCCAATGCTGTGTAGTTTTGTTGGGCATCGCGGCACAACGTATGTGTGCCACTTGATAGGCGTCTCGACTTGGTGGGCGCCGAGGCATTCCGCCAGCTTTGCCTTACTTGTAAGTAGTCTTTCCTGTATTTGCTTGTTTCGCGGCTTCAGAGAGTAACCTGTGCTGATATGGTAGACGTGGGGAAGGTCCGCTAGCCCCAGGCCAACGGCCTTACAGACGATCTGTCGTACGGCGAACGGTGCGATCTTCCGAGCGGCCGCTAAGCTTTCTTCCGGGACGCGGGCAAAGATGCGGAGGTCCTCCTTCGGCTGCGCCTGCGGCTGATCCTCGGCGGGGAGTGTGGCCTTCGGGCGGGCAGAGCTCTGGCAGCTCTGGCCGCTCCGGGTCGCCGCAGTGGTGTTGCCCGCCATCGGTGCGACGACAGCCGCCCAACTCCGGGCCGCTATTGGGCTTGTCTCGTGATTGATCAGTCTCTTGAGGGTTTGAATGACATAGGCAGTGGCTTCTTTCGCGATCTGCTTTCTAGAACCGTCAAAGCTGGCGACAACGCTGTCGACGGACCGTGCAATGGTCAGAAAGACGTCTTTCCGTGCCTCGTACTGTCTAGCTTCTTCTGCAAGGGCTGTCAAGACGGACCCTGTGGCAGATCCGCTCGGAGCAGATGCGGTAGAGGCTGCGGGCCCCTCGGCCGAGGTAGGGGCGTCGGTGGTGGCATCAAGCTGGCTTCCCGTTAGGCTGGGCCGGGTCGGCTGTGCCTCGGCGTCGCGGCGTCGCTTAGCTCTTGAGGTGGGGTTCGGCTCCGGAGGTGTCCCGGAGCCTGGTTCGGGGTCGGCTTGGTCGGCCGACATCAGTCCGGTGCCCGACGGCGGCTGTGAGGCCATCGCGGATGCGGGCTCCGGCAAGGGGAGGTGAAGAGTTTTCGGCTGTTAGTAATTTGGTGGTAGGCTCACTCATTCACTAACAGCAGATGCCAAGAAAAATTAGGCGAGAGGGAAGTTGGGGACCGCGAGTAGGAGAATCAGGAATTTCCAGTCAAAAACATTGTCAACAGATCACCAAGTTTGGTTTTGCAGTGGACAAAAGGTGGTATAATAGGTATAGAAGATAGCAAAGGCTAGCGATAGGATGGCCCGTATTCAACAGCCGCCGTAAAGCGACCTCAGAACATAAAACCTCGCCAACAATGCAAAAGTAGGTGATACGACCCCGCTGTTTCCGTGTCCTCGTATCATTAAATCTTTACTCCCCGACAAAACACAGTCCCACAACTAGCTCGCTCGCTCGATCATGTAATTTGATTGACATCGTAAGGTGGCTGAAGTGCTTAGACGTCCTGGACGTTGACAACATCGCCGTAGCGGTCGACAGCAACCTCCTTCTTCTGGATGGAAGCCTTGACAGGCTTGTCGGCAGCGAAGATGTGATCGAGTTCCTCGAGCTGTTTCAAATGAGTCAGCACATGCCTTGAAAAGGTCAATAGGCTTAGTCTGGGTACTTACGGTGCGGCCCTTGGTCTCGGGAATGAAGACGTAGATGACAGCGGTCTGGACTGCGTCCCAGATGGTGAAGATGATGTAAGTCTTCCAGGCAATCTTCTCCATGGAGACGGGCCAGGCGAACTGGTTCAGAAGGCCGGCAGCGTTGACAGCCAAGTTGGAGAAGGCCATACCCTTGGCGCGCATCTCGAAGGAGAGCACCTCGACGGGGTAGAGAGCCTGAAGGGGCGTGATACCGACTGAGTAGACGGAACCGAAGATGAAGATCATGGCCAAGCAAGCCTGGGACGCAGCTGGGTTGTCGAAGATGGGGGCACCACTGTCCGTTTCACCGATCTGAGACTTTGACAGAATGCCTGAGGCGACAGTCATACCGAGCCAAACGATTGTGCAAGCGGTGAAGGAGAAGAGCAATAGCGGACGACGACCAACTCTGTCAACAAGCAAAGCACCGCAAATGGCGCATAGGAACTGCTGGCAAGAGTTGATGAGGGTGATGTTGGCTTGCTGGATGGGGTGGGTGTAGCCGGCGGTGTCGAGGACGGATCCGAGGAAGTACGACAGAACAGCGTTGCCAGCCCACTGGCCGAAAATCGAGATACAGACGTTGCAAGAGAGACGGTAGACGGAAGCGCGGTTACGGAACAGCGCACGGTAGTCCCACCAGCGCTTGTCGGCACCATCCATGTTGAGGAGCTCCTCATACTCGTGAAGCTGGAGCTTGACCCATGGGGAGTCGGGGTTGCCGTTTCCGTGGTACTTTGCGAGTACTTCGGCAGCCTTTTCTTTCTTATTGTTGACGAATAGCCATCTGGGAGACTCAGGCATAAACATGCAGAAGATGACAATGAGTCCGGAGAAGAGAGCCTGGAGCCAAGTAATGAGGCGCCATGAAGCATCACCATCGATATCCAGGGCTCCGCGAGCTGCACCAGAAGCAATTATAGCTCCAGAAAACCACAGAGTGTTGTACAGCGCTCCAACGACTCCGCGGTAGGCCTTTGTAAGCTGTTAATACCAGGATCTTCACCTTGTTTGATGAATCGAGGATGTCACTTACTGGGTGGTTGATCTCGACGACGTACATGGGTCCAGCGGAGGCGGCGATGGAGACACCGAAACCGAGTAGGAACCGACCTCCCATGAATTGGCTAGTGCCATTGGCAGTTGCCTGGATGCAGGTACCGATAATGATGATGGCTGCACCGATGAACATGCCGATTCTGCGACCCCAGGTGTCGAGGGCGGGACCGACGAAGGGAAGAGCCACAACACCACCAATCTGGTACATGGAAGAAATAATACCAGCCCAAATACCGTCGTTCTTGGCGCCGTAACGCTCCTTGAAAGAAGGGTTCTGAAGCAAGTTGTTGATCAGGGAGCCGTCGTACCCGTTCATGGTGGAACAGAAGAAACCGATGAGGGAGAAGGCGTAGATCATCAGCTGGGCTTTGGTCCAGGCACTAGGGGGCTCCTTAATCATGGCCTCGTTGAATGCCTCGCTACCCCTGACGACCTTGGTCTGGATTTCCTTCTGCAACAACAAGACATGTTAGCAGCTGCTTTCTTAGATCAATCGTATGGGGCACGATGATATGGTGAAGGTCGCTGTAACTTACCTTGTCGGAATCATTGTCGTGGGCGTGGACAGTGTCCACGGTATCAATCTTCTCGGACATGCTGACTGTGTGCGGCACGCGGCCGAGGCGCAAGTTCCCTTTGTTGTTGGCGGAGAGGGAGTAAGCTGAGATGGCCGATCACCACAGACCGAGCTGTGTGTAATGGATCTTGGAGGCGGGAAAGTGGATGAGGGGAGGGTTGAGGATGGAGAGCTCGAGACAAAGCGGGCCAGGGATCGCGGGGACACGCCGAGGTTTTATGATTTTCGGCCTTGGAAACCACCTGCGACGGGGATGAGGAGTAAGATTCCGACGGAGAGGAAGCAGTTCTTGGTAGGAACGAACCCCAACCTTCAATTGCCCATGAATTAGTTCGGCCGTTTCGAGCCTACCAC
Source organism: Colletotrichum acutatum (assembly GCF_030867785.1). NCBI lineage: Eukaryota > Fungi > Ascomycota > Sordariomycetes > Glomerellales > Glomerellaceae > Colletotrichum > Colletotrichum acutatum. The sequence goes on along the minus strand of NW_026849335.1, from coordinate 4,912 downwards.
CCTTGCATGGGGTGGAAGGACGGCCCATTCCCACATGGGACCGAAAAGGCGGCTGGACTAGGGCGAATGGTCCTTGGGTTTTGCTTGTACTGGCTGGGCAGATCGTTGGTTGCACCACCCTCGTTCACGCACCCCCCCTACCGACCCCTTGTCCTTTCAGAATTCTCAGAGCAACACCTGCGGATGGTTGCCACTTGAGCGACGGGCTAGGTAGTCCACCAGCATCCGACTTTCGGGCTAAGGATCATGCAAAGAGGCGATGTCTAGGTGGAGTCGCCGAATCTTGTCTTGGGCTGTCAGGTTAAGCTCACTATGCTCATTTCCTAACCTCGAAGTATACGTCTCAGGACGTGACACTGCTTGACGGTTACCAGCTACTCGTTTTTTCAGTCCCGTGATGGCTGCATCGCAATCAATGTGAATGAGATGGGAGGCGTCCGGGCGGTTCGTCAAGCAAACCTTGGGGGCGGCTTATGGTTCTGGCCTGTCTGTCTGCCTTAGTGTGGAGGGAAACCCCCAATTACTCTCCAACAATGCTTCGTCCGTGCCGAATTCTGTTGAACGTGGTATGCAGGGCCTGACGAAGGAACGCTAGTGAAGGCGTGTCAACCTAGAAGCCCATCCCAGTAGACGAGAAGAAACGGGCCGGCAGACGAGATGGGCCAGCTTGGCTAGTGTCTGGCGTTGACGACGTGCGCGTTGGGCTTCGATTATGGTCACCAACGTTGTCAGGCGGAGAAGCAGAAGCGTCAAGTCTGTCTAGGTATTGCCCTGGCCGGCCTCTTCTGCTTTCACCCTCCCCGGATCAGCGGGTCGACAGGCTCCGTACCCCTGCCAGGATGTTTGCGGTTGCTATGCTGCTTTGCTACCGGCTCGATGGGGCGCTGGAGAAAACGCCAAAAAAGGTTTTGCTGAATCTGGGGCAGAGTGTGTGGGCTTGTGGAGATGCTGGCCGTCTTGCCTCGAGTCGACCGGGTTTGTCTGTTGAGTCGAGCATGAGGTGACCTATTCGAGACTTGCCCAGTTGTCTAATCGGAGATGTCATTGTTGTCGTTAGCGACAACTTCTTTCGAGCCCGGAAATCGAATCACTGTAGGCCAGTTCAGGTTCCTCGGTTGCCCAACAGCAGTAGTCCAAGGCGCGCCCGCCCGGGTCCCTGAGACCACGCAGCCGAAGACACACGAGCCCGTCGCACTCTAACGCGTTCTGTGGCGTCTGGGTTGGCTGGGGAGGGTTGAGATGGGGAAGAAAAACTGGAGGGGAGATCTGGAGAAAGGGACGCCAAACCCAACTGGGTCACAATAGCTCAAGATGAGAGGATTCACGGTCGACTCCAGCCGGGCCGTCTTTCCATGTGGCCTGAGAGCAACACCTGTCGACTTTCATCTGCTGTCTCTGCAGACTGGAAATGATTGAAGCGACTGAGGACTGTGTCCTTGGGAGACTGTCCTTGACTTTGCTGAGTGCTCACCCACCCCCTGTCGTGGTGTTTGCGCTCCCGCCAGGGATGTATCTTACTAAGGGCCGATACTCATTTCATGCCGGTACTTTACAGGACAGACGAAGTATTTCGCAATAGCGAAACGCCCGACTTCTGATCCCGTCTACGCTTGGCAACAAACTCACCAGATGGGGCTACAATCTTTGAACCAGACTACTGCGTAAAACCAGTCTAAACCAACCAAGCTCGCGGACACATGTATTCCCATCTTAGTGACTTTCCATAGTCCAGCATTCCTGGAAAAGAGGAAACGGCGGAAAGGATCATAATCGACTTGACAAATGGTCCATCTTCACTTTCTGGCGCCCTCCGAGTCCTGTCCCCATTCTCTCGACAGGACGCTATTCCTATCTGGTAGACGGGCCGCCTTCCTCCGCGCTAAAATCTTCCTCGATGTGGCAGCCCAGGCCGGGAAACGCCTCTAGACTCAGACTCGGAGCTAAAGCACCCAGTCCCTGCGGTCGCTGGCCCACCCACCCTTGTCATCTTGGAGCCGTTCTATTCTCATATTGGACTTTGGATGTTGCGCCGTTGGCTCGCGATGGAGAAATTGGAGTATCATGCTTTCTAAACTCGACTCTGGGAACCGGACGGACATGCACACGCTTGCCTCCGTACTCACGCACTCGAAGGACAACCATTCAGCGTCGGCTCCTTTGATGGAGCCTCCGCGGCTGCAAGCCACCGGCAATGGAATCCCATTCCTCCTCCTGAGTTCTAGCGTATGAGAGCCGGTCTCGACGTCTTCTTGATGATCCACACTGAGTGGTGGAATCATGACCCACGGCGGAAAGTGAGGCACAAGGGCGCACGCGACCCATCGGTGCGGATCTCATGTGCCTACCATCCTGGTCTGTCAGTCAGTCCATTGTCCTCGCTAGCCCCCGAATCTACTCCATCGGTCGCTATGGCCAACTCTCAACCTCGATCTTGCATCAAGAAGACTTTATTTGACGGATGATCACACATTTCAGCCACAACTGTAGTGCGTATCCTCAAAATGGGCTCCTTGGTGCATCAAGCGGGCCGTAATCCAACGCCACTGTACAGTCTCCCAATAGGCACGGGGTGAAGATTTACGGTCAGTGTGAGGATCTCCCCTGTGATCTTTCGCCAGAATCACGGATCCGAAAGCCGCTGTCCATGCTGCGCCGCTGGTGAGTACTCTAGAGTCTAGAGCACCGTCCGATCGGCCGGGTCGACCGCATGAGCGGCGTCGAACGTCTTCCGCGATCCACGTTGATCAGTGTGTCAATATATTCGCTATTCGGGAAGCCTAGTGGCCAATTTGTCTTGTGCTGATTTGTTAGGAAGAACAGCAAGATCATCAAGGCTGACATGGCCTAAGGTATCTCAACATCATACGGCCATGTACTTAGATGACCAAGACCGTTCTCAGGCCAATGTATTCCGAAGCAGTAAACATGATGAAGCTGATAAGAGCCAGCTACCTCTGGAGAGTGCATGGGTCATCGGAAGCAACGCGCATTCTCCAGCCGATGATATTGTGTCTCTATCTTACCGGCAATACAAGCGGACTTCTGAAAGGCCATGCGCAGATCCCCACGGGCAGGTGATGCGGGGGGCCAGACACAGAGGATGCGTGATTAATCACTGATTTTGCTGATCCTTCAATGGCAGTCTCAACCAAGTTCAAACTGGACCAAGTGCAAGCTGGATCGCAAATTTGCAACTCCTGTTAGACGTTCTGCCTTTGTCATCACCAGCAGCTGTAAATACACCTGTTCAAGTTGAAATTCATGCCAAGTAGAGGACCACCTAGCATGGAAAGTTGCCGCTGCAAGATCCGCACCGACAACCCGACGCATCTCGGCGCCTCTGGGGGTAGTGAGATGCCGCAACGCGGCACAGCACCTATGAACAGACTGGGGATCATAGGAAGCCCCAATAACCGAAGAGAAGACCAGCTGTCAACAGACGAGAGAGTCTCGACTGAGGTGTTGAGCCCTCATGCTACACCCAGTACGTCTCATGGTCTCACTATGAACGAAATTAGGAAGATACAGCTCCAATACTGATTACCATAAGCGAAAGAAGACACGATGCAGCCTATTACCATATGCTTTTCCCCAGATTCCGATCTGGAGACTGGCTGCTGCATGGCACCCAGCCTCTTCTCGTGTCTTATCCGGGGTTCCGGCATACCACAGAAAGGCGACAGGCTTGCCACGGCAAGGTCTTCCGCCAACCAGTACGCATCGGGTTCAGGTGCAGGAGGACCTTTGATGCTAATCTTGTGACTGGAGCACCCACAGGGCGACGCTAACGGAACATCTTTCCTGGAAGAAGACCGGGGTGCCACCCTCCAGACCACCCAAAGTGTGGATGGCTTAATTGGATCCGCGGTTCTGGGACCGTTGTCTCGGCGCTCGCCAATGTGCGTGTCGACAGTTTGCGCAGCATCCTAGATCACAGGCTTTTGAACTTGGAAGTCTTGACAAGAACGATTGTAGAGGCAGGCGGGCTTCTCCTCTTCCGCTTGGAAGAGGCCAGCATGTGGCCAACTTGGGCCTAGGGTGCAATCGAACTACAATAACCAGTATGCGAACTAGCCTTTCGGTGAAGTCAGAATGCCCCAAATGTTTCCATTTGGAAACCCTCACACCATGTTCCTTCGTACTTCTGGTGCCTTTCTTCACCCAGGCAGCTGAATTGAGCACTTGCCAACAGCAGACCCATCCGCCCGGGTACCTTGCCTCGAAGGCGGAGGTGCGGTCTTGATCCATGGAGGGGTTGCACGCATGACAAGAAGTATGGCGCCCTGATCTCGTTATACTAGCGGTACTGCGTGCCGTTGCCAACACTTAAAACTTGAATAAGTCAAGAGACCAAGGCGTTGCCTAGCATGCAGGCCGGGGCTGCTCGCCTTGGCCCCCCGGAGTGGCGTCGTGTTCCTTCCGTAAGGCGTGCTCGTTTACTTGCTACAGGGCTGACCTTGTGTAAAGTCGGGGTTTCTCAATGTGGATTTAACAGCTGTCTATGAACGGTCTGGGCTTGCCACGCTGGTTCGGGCACTATATTCGCACTCTCAAGCTGATAGTTCGAGAATCCTCAGCTTAGAAGATTTCGCTATGGCGGCATCTTGAGCGTCAACAATGACCATTCTTGCCATAGCCTTAGATGGGCTATGCCCTGAAATAGCGTTTCTAGTTGCCTCATGTTGTTTGTGAATGTGCGTTCTTTGTAAAACACCCTCCATTAAGTCTAGCCCTCTTGAACTCACTCAAAAACATCAAGTAAACATGGAATATCGTAGGTCAAATAGGAAAGATGACATAGACAGTGTAAACATCTGAGTGATCGCATTTTGACTAACATCAAGAAGCTGGATATCCCACTTATGATATTGACTAGTACATCTGAAGAATAGCACTTGAGTCATTAGACACG
>NW_026849334.1:0-9123 GCF_030867785.1 Colletotrichum acutatum | reverse complement strand
TCTTCTGTCCTGTCTGTGCGAAGACCTCATCTTCAACGAGTGTGGCTGGGTCCAGGACGTCCCCGCCAATGCTGTGTAGTTTTGTTGGGCATCGCGGCACAACGTATGTGTGCCACTTGATAGGCGTCTCGACTTGGTGGGCGCCGAGGCATTCCGCCAGCTTTGCCTTACTTGTAAGTAGTCTTTCCTGTATTTGCTTGTTTCGCGGCTTCAGAGAGTAACCTGTGCTGATATGGTAGACGTGGGGAAGGTCCGCTAGCCCCAGGCCAACGGCCTTACAGACGATCTGTCGTACGGCGAACGGTGCGATCTTCCGAGCGGCCGCTAAGCTTTCTTCCGGGACGCGGGCAAAGATGCGGAGGTCCTCCTTCGGCTGCGCCTGCGGCTGATCCTCGGCGGGGAGTGTGGCCTTCGGGCGGGCAGAGCTCTGGCAGCTCTGGCCGCTCCGGGTCGCCGCAGTGGTGTTGCCCGCCATCGGTGCGACGACAGCCGCCCAACTCCGGGCCGCTATTGGGCTTGTCTCGTGATTGATCAGTCTCTTGAGGGTTTGAATGACATAGGCAGTGGCTTCTTTCGCGATCTGCTTTCTAGAACCGTCAAAGCTGGCGACAACGCTGTCGACGGACCGTGCAATGGTCAGAAAGACGTCTTTCCGTGCCTCGTACTGTCTAGCTTCTTCTGCAAGGGCTGTCAAGACGGACCCTGTGGCAGATCCGCTCGGAGCAGATGCGGTAGAGGCTGCGGGCCCCTCGGCCGAGGTAGGGGCGTCGGTGGTGGCATCAAGCTGGCTTCCCGTTAGGCTGGGCCGGGTCGGCTGTGCCTCGGCGTCGCGGCGTCGCTTAGCTCTTGAGGTGGGGTTCGGCTCCGGAGGTGTCCCGGAGCCTGGTTCGGGGTCGGCTTGGTCGGCCGACATCAGTCCGGTGCCCGACGGCGGCTGTGAGGCCATCGCGGATGCGGGCTCCGGCAAGGGGAGGTGAAGAGTTTTCGGCTGTTAGTAATTTGGTGGTAGGCTCACTCATTCACTAACAGCAGATGCCAAGAAAAATTAGGCGAGAGGGAAGTTGATGCCAAGCCCCATGCAAAGCCCTTGGGACAAGAATAGTTGCCAATATTGAGTCGAGAACGATGCGGTCAGGCTTCCCAGTACTACCAGCGTAGATCCTGAGGCAAAGACTGCTCGAAAATACCCAGCATCGGTGAGACGCCCGGTAAATACACCAACGACGAAAAGAAAAAAGACTTGCATAGAACCAATCCAGCTAATCTCAGAATCCGACCGAGAAATATGATCTCGATAGAATGTTTGAAAAATGCCGAAAGAGTTGATTGTTCCCCAAGTATTGATAACAACAAAATGGGCCATGAGAGCCTGTGTCCAGGCCTTAACACCGCCGTCGGGGGGCGGTCCATCAAAGTTGTTCTCATATCCAACGCTGAGATGATCTCTTGCTAATTTCTTGGTGTCGGTTTCTTCGTCGGATGTATCAAATATGATGGATTGTGAAGGTCTAGGGCTTTGGCGGGTTGACTTGTCTTTCGGCTCGTTTTTTCCTGAGTCAACCATGACAAGTACAGGACTGGTTTCAGCCATGATGAGATATAATAGGATGAATAACGAAAGGAGGAAGGTACGTTTGGGGCCACTCAAAGAAAGCACAATGAGATTGAAACCCTGAAAGCTTGATTGTTACAATTTTATGACCAATATATAGCATCTTTTGAAGCATTCGCCGGACAGAATGCTCTAGCACGCAAGATTACTAGTGTGAATTTCTTCATATTCATCACCCTTACTCTTGCCGTAACAAACCGAAATGATTGCCCCTTTTTCTGACAATCTTTCTCATCACCTTGTAATATTAAATTTCACATGTCTATAGTTTGACGCCTGAGGCGTTCGAGTTTTCCAGACGAAATCACTAGATGATGTGCTGGTTAAAGGTTTCCCGCACAACTTACCCGGCATTCGGCGAACTTTCCCGCGGAAAGATAGTTCCCCATCTATGTACTGTATCTAGCGTCCTATGTCGATTCTATTGGTACGCGACCTCAAAATGAAATGGGCCTCAGGCCAGTCTGCTTGCCGATCATGGTCCTACGATAAGCTTTGAGCGGTTGACATCGGCACAAGGCATTGTCGGTGTAATGCTAGTTCGATTTCAGTATGGGTCTGGTGGCATTCGCAGGGATGCAGCGTGAACTAAACTAGAAACTGCTCGATCTTCCCCCGCCCTCAGCTGACAAAGATAAGATGCCGCGATCTTTCATCTAAGACTTGCGTCTTGCTGAAATGGAAGGCTTCAGACAAGACCGGGGCGAGGATATTTGTCTGCGTCTCGAGGAGGCCGGTATCATGAACGCATTGAGAGTGCCTAGATACTAGACGTCTGATAGTCTGTGCATGTTAGCTTGCGATTATACCTAGAAGAAGATTTTCTCCCAGATAAACGTATCCCAGGCTTAGTTACGCAAGTTAGTCAGGGCAATTGCGAGCAGTCACTTATCGCGATGGCGCCAGCCGTATAAAAGTCCCCTGCAAAAGATGCTTACGCCATGTTGATTCCGACAACGGGCTCGTAAGAGCACCCGATCATCAGTAGGTCATCCAGTCAATGGGTGTTTATAGAAGCATTCCAGCAAAACAATGTTGGAACTAGTCATAGTAGCTATCCACTAACAGCCAAAAGAATTCAGTGTTTGTTGCATTCAACCAAAAGTCGAAAGGCCCAGCCCGAATCTTTCGTACATGTACGTTAGACACGATCTATCAATCCCTCTCCGTATGTATCTTAAGGCGCCATGACGCTGACCACAGTGGAGGATGTCGCTCCATTTTAGCCTGAGTGACTACGACTCAGACTAATTCAGTAAACGTAACTATTCTTAAAAACAGCACCAAACTGGTTATCGGAAGTTGCCGCTACCATTACACCGGGACAATGGGATAGAGCTCTGCCTCTTGATGCAGGCAGTAATGGCACCACCGACCCAAGTAACGCCCTCGTAGGAGCCATCCTGCGATATAGAGTAATTAGCCTCGGTCAACACGATTACAACGCGGGGATTCGCGTACCTCGTGGCTGTCAGCCATAAAAGTTCCAGTCTGTCGGAGGCTTCCAACACAACCCTGGAAGGTGCGGCCGTATTTGCGGTTGGTCCAGGGGCGAGTGATAACGACACCAGTGTAGCCATTATCAACGGTGCCGCGAATGAGGTAGCCCTGGGTCGTCGTCCAAGTACGCGAGTAGTTGATACCGAAGCTAGTCTTGAGTCGGTCCTTGATGAGACCCAGATCAATGCCAGCAGAAACCTGGACGCTGTTCGCAATAGAGTATGACTTGGAAATGGTAATGTCAATACCCTTACTGCCAGCACCGATGACAACAGGGGACATTTGGACATCCCAGTCAACAAAGCGCTGAGTGCGATCAACAACGGTCTGATAGTTGCTGTTGCAGTCACGTTTTCCAAGCGCGAGATCGGTGTGGTTCACGGATATCTCCGAGAACTCATCACCAGATCTAAGAAAATCATGATCAATGTCTGGAGTCTCGGCCTCAATACCCTCAACCTTCAATAGAAGTTCCCAGGTGTCCTGGGTGATGATGGCAGCTTCAGAATAAATTGAAAAGTCAGCATTATATATCAACAATTCAGATTGGGATTTGCGTACTTCGACCACCCGTTCCAAAAACAACAATTTCTCCCTTGCGGAGGTTGCGATCTAAGGTATCGGTGATGTTGAGGGCAGCATTATTCTTGTCGGCAATGGCGGTTGGCGCAGCGCTGACTGCAGCAACAAATGCAGAGAAGAAGGCAATCCAGATAGAAACCATTTTGAGGGAAACGACACAGAAGTATTACACACCACTGGGACTTTGGTAGATGAGGATAAGAGGAGAGTTGAGATAGTAGATAGCCCTTTGTAGGATTATTCTGAGGCTTTATAGAGATTCTTAGAGTGGTATGTATTCTTCTTCCCGACTCATGCAATACTCTCTTATCGGCTGCGGAACTGTTGGCAGTATTCTCGTGGTCATTGGATCCACGTGGGCTCACGATCGTTCTCGTCCGAATATCTTTCACTAGTCAGGCATGGTCCCTGGAGGAATGACTCAACAGATGGTTGCTGAATGCCCTGAAAGCCAGGTGGAGTCATACGTGATGTATCCTGTAATTTCCGCTGTAGTACTGTTCTCATACACAGACGTACTACCTGCTTAATCGAGTTTAGCAATTTCCAATACAACACGGCTCAGCGGCCGTCACAAGAAGGAAACCGCGAACACTAAGCTTCTTTCTGATAGAACAAGCAATCATCTACACATTGATTCGTCTTATGGACCAAAAGTGTGGAGTTTAACGGCTGGACGAGCGAGTAATGCTTTCACTAAGGTAAACAGTATCTGATAGATTACGAACTCCCTGATGCGGAAAGGGCATTTCATTAAGATATACGAAATTCCAACCCCATGATCTCAGGACAGCTACCATCATTCAATTTCCCTCATTCTAAGATAACAGACCGCAGGATTACTTTAACCTGTGGTTTCGCTGTTCTGCTGGAAAGAGATCAAGTCACTCTCAAAGAAAATCTCTTCATCAACTTCTTCCCTTCTATTTAAACGAGCGTTCTTCTTGCCCATTACTCACTATTATCTCACTAAAATTTCCTTTCCAAACGTCAAGATGCAAATCTCTACCCTTGCGACCTTTACCGTCTTTGCCACGGTGTATGTACACACAACCTTGGGGCAATTAATCACTTATGCCGTATTGCTAACTCGACTTCAGCGCTTTTGCAAAAATGCACAACGCAGCTGTCTGCGTTAAGAACAGGCAGCGTGGTAGCACTGGGAATGGGACACCCTACGGCATCACTTACGGCTCATGGACAGAATACGAGATCGACACTGCGGGTACCCAGTGTGCCTGCAATTACTATAAAAATCGCAACACCGGCAACAACCAATGGGACAAATGCCCCGACTGTCACTTCGATGGTCTTCAGTGCGTTTCCAATGCCTGGCATATCGGCGGAGACGAGGTATGTCATAGTAATTTTTGAAATTGTGTCAGTAGCGCTGACCACCGGGCCTTCTTAGATAACCTACTACTGCGAGAAGAAGTGCGGTAGTCAGGGAGCCGAGGCGAACTAAAAATGTGACAGAGGTGAATGTTTCGACATCACAACCATGATGCTGTATTTGGATTCTGCTCTAGCCGCCAGGATGTGCTCTTGTTTGAGTGTAATTAGTCTAAAACCAGCATAATAAAGTGCGACTGCGATATCGAATGAACCTCTCGCCTAACTTGTGACCTTGATTCTCGCTTGCTTCTTAATGATTGGTGTATTAAAGTTCGCACCAACGCACAAGCCAACTTTTACTTGGCGTTATCGGGAATTTAAAGTGGTGGGTAAAAAGGCAAAAAGGCTAAAAAGGCTGAAAAAAAAGACAAAAAAAAGGTAAAAACTGAAACTTGCGGCTGAGAAGGTGCGATGTATTGTTAAGGCATAGAGGTCCATTCCTTATGTTAACGACACCATCTTCCTTTCCTAAGGCCATACCGCCAGCGAGAGCTATACCTTGGTAATATGTGGATATGATATATGAAAACGCCGGTCATTCTGAGTGATAGGAGTAGGCATGGATGGATGTTTTCAGAAGCCAAGCTTTTGACACGATATCTTATGTAGCTTACGTTTTACTTGGGCAAAAACACCACTTAACCTCAGAGCCGCTGTGACGGTCTTGCATGTCGAGCTTTGCTGCCAACTTTGGTCAGATCCAGCATTGCGGGGTGTAGGGCTTGGGCTCAGACAAGCTGGGGTCCCCCTTGAGAGGGTTATGTTGCCCACGTGCTCGGGGGAACCAATCCTTTGCGCCGTCTGAATTGCCAATATGAGGTATGACTTCTGAGTACTATGGCAAATTCATTTAAGCAAGGGCTTTGCTCTTTGCTGCTCATTCGCCCGCCGATGTAGATTGCAGGGTCCAGGGAGTCACACTAAGCACCAGTCAAGGAGCCGTTTGTTCGGGAAGGAAACATTTGCCCTGCCACGGATAGAGTGATCATATGTACGAGGAGCTCGTCTTCTCAGATCCATATTGCACTCCGGTCTCTTCCAGAAGGTGCAAATTTTGAGCGCCGTCCGATGGAACGGGGACTGTGGAGTTGACACCAGGAACCGGCGAGGATAGGTTTGCCCTGCACCGAACACATAACCAGCTGCCGATCATGAAGTTTCCCGTCTAAAAGCATTGTTTCCGATCGACCTTTAGTCACATCTGATGGAAATTGATGCTTAGGAAAGAAGGTATGGATCACCGGCAAGAGCTCCCTGACTCAGGTTTACAAATGTTCCGCTTCTACCAGGGGATGAATACGGATACTCTCATTTCCTTATGAAAAAAGAGAGGAGTGTCTAGGCCGTTTTGCATTGAAAGTGTTAGCTCGGAACTTCCCTGGAAACACGCAAAGGCTGGGAGGGGAGGTTTGTTCTTCCACCAATCAGACATACGGTGTTCCTTTCCGGGGACTCTCTCGACAACGCCGATGTGGGAATAGCCCTGTTCCAAGCAAGATAAGGCTTTACTCAAGTTCACGACTCGGATGCCGCTCATGTGGATCCAACAATTACTGCACTCCCGGTGGGATATACGTCCTCATTATCTCTGCGTGATCTGTGACTCTGTGTCTGGGTGGAAAGAACATGCGTACCTGTATTTCATTCCAGTAGGCATCACGCACAATGATTCGACCAATCTCGAAAGATGTGGTGTGATTCAAATGAAAGTGACTCATGGAATAATCTAACACATCAAGACATCTCTCCCTTTGAGATAGTGAGGACTGCAGGGGTCGAATGAGGCTACACGTTTGCTCTCTGGGCGAGGGTTGATTATGCGCATCTTTTTCGAGCTGCGAAGTCTCCCAGCATAATACCATCACTGAGCGTGTCCCCAAAGAAATTACCATATGATAAGGCACTAACGAGATGTTAGTACAAACAACTGGAGGAAACGGAGGGTGGCCGAATTGAATAAGCGCGCGGTCAGCAAACGGTTCTCACATGTATTACTGAGCCATTGGGACAAGTCAGATGTGTGACGAGCATTGGAGCCTATCACCGGCACCAACTTGCTTGCACGGCCAGATGTCGTGTTACAGACCCACGGTTTTACTGATTCAACGTGTGTATGAGGCACAAAGGAAGAAAATACAGCCTTTGCGTCTGGACGTCTACCTATGGTATGTTACCTAAGGTACACCTCGTAAGGGAGATGCTTTCTCAAAATGATCAACAGCAAAACATATTTATCAAATATGTGAAGAATTAAGAATATCTACTTCCTAGATGTACATTACTGGGCCGACTAATGCTTCAGCTTGCTCTAGGGAGCCTGACAAATAAAGTATGTATGCCATGATGTAGTATGTCGAGCAGTGAAGAATTGCCTCCAGCGATGTCCCTATTTTCAAGGTAAGTGGCCATAGTTCATAGCTTGAACTGACTATGGAAGAAGCCGCTTCGTACTAATCCCCTTGGTCGACGAGAAGTAGTGGCAATGTAGTAAAAGACTGAGCTATGGGATTCACCATCTCCGATGGCAATGTAGTCCAACGTCTGATAGCGTAGAATATTCCTGATACTTTGCCCAATCGTCCATAAATACCCTAAGGCGGATGCGAGGTTGGCATTCTAGTGTTTGGCATAGTGCTTTCCTGATGGTTTTGTAGAATTACGTCTGGATACGCCTTTCTGAAAAGGTATATTATGAAGCTATCCTCTCGGGTGCTGAGTGGCGTCGGTACTTTTGTACCCGGCTTTCTCTAACGCCGATCCCGTTTTGATGTTTTCAAATGGGTGCATTCTTTGGATTCAAGTCGGTATTTGGTTTTGGTTTATTTTATGCACTACGTGCGTAAAAAAGCTCACCCTATATAAGTATATCTCTATATACAATTTCCTTTTGATAGTGTATACTAGCATATACGTATCTCTTTAAGACAAAAGTCCAAGTCGGTATCAACATAGAAATAGGGAATAATACGTGATTCGGTACTACAACAAGTGGCAATGTACTGACGCCATTCAGCACTCGATGGGATACCTAGTACACGGTGACAAGTTCGAGATAGAGGCTATTATCTTTTCTGTTTTACTCTTGGAATAAACTTGGGAATCACCGCATGAGATTCGTTATGAAACAATGTTATAGGTAGGTACGATAGACAAGGAGTCTCGATGTATCCCATCGCATTACATTTGTGTTTATTGATTCATTTTCGAAGTTTCTCGTGGACCTATCTGAATGCTCCACGGCATAGAGCACCAGGGATGTGATTGCAATGTCTTGTTAAAGACAAATGTGGACGAATCATCAGCGAGATTGTTAAAATCCGCTGGTGGCAAGGAAAAACCTGATGGGTGTGTGGTCGGTTGTGTGGATGTCGATGATCCTGGCGTCGCAAGATCAATGAGAGGGCCGGGACTCGAGGGCGACGTTAGCGACCGCTCACAGCCTTCCAACTTGATACCATTCTCATCTTCGATAATCTTTCTTCCTGCGGCCATCAGAACGTCTCGATCCCAGAGGTTCTCTTTCGGAAGTCCAAAGAGTTGCATCAATCTTAGGAATTTGAGCCTCATTTCGGGGTAAGGACATGCAGACACAAAGTAGAAGATGATGGCGGTGAATCCCATTTCAAACATGAACTGCGGCGACTGCTTTCCGGTGGCAGTCCGAACACCCGTTGGCATCTGAGACTGGAGCCATTCAAGTTGCTTAAGCACCCTTTGAAAATTAGGAAGGAACCTGTCTCTGGCTCTCGGCGTGTCTCCGTCAAATGCCATCTCGATCCATATTCGAGCAGCCTCGTAGCGAGTCAGCATGAATACTTGCATCTTCTTCTTCTGGTACTGCTCTTGGGAACTCAAGCGTTTCCCGCTCGCATCGACATGATGTATTTTGGCGACGAGCTGGGCAAACATATACAGCCACTTCTCTAAAAGATTCTTGACAATAGCTTGTTCGGCCCGGTGGTCGTCAGAACAAGGGGGTTGTATTTCGATCCCCTCTCGCTCTACATCTGTTCTTTGTCCTGTCTCGGCAATGA